>NC_138768.1:865075086-865135086 GCF_965119305.1 Pelophylax lessonae | reverse complement strand
TCCAATGTTGACCTAAATGACTAATGATGATAAATAGAATCCACCTGTGTGTAATCAAGTCTCCGTATAAATGCACCTGCACTGTGATAGTCTCAGAGGTCCGTTTAAAGCGCAGAGAGCATCATGAAGAACAAGGAACACACCAGGCAGGTCCAAGATACTGTTGTGGAGAAGTTTAAAACCGGATTTGGATACAAAAAGATTTCCCAAGCTTTAAACATCCCAAGGAGCACTGTGCAAGCGATAATATTGAAATGGAAGGAGTATCAGACCACTGCAAATCTACGAAGACCTGGCCGTCCCTCTAAACTTTCAGCTCATACAAGGAGAAGACTGATCAGAGATGCAGCCAAGAGGCCCATGATCACTCTGGATGAACTGCAGAGATCTACAGCTGAGGTGGGACACTCTGTCCATAGGACAACAATCAGTCGTATACTGCACAAATCTGGCCTTTATGGAAGAGTGGCAAGAAGAAAGCCATTTCTTAAAGATATCCATAAAAAGTGTAGTTTAAAGTTTGCCACAAGCCTCCTGGGAGACACCAAACATGTGGAAGAAGGTGCTCTGGTCAGATGAAACCAAAATCAAACTTTTTGGCAACAATGCAAAACGTTATGTTTGGCATAAAAGCAACACAGCTCATCACCCTGAACACACCATCCTCACTGGTGGTGGCAGCATCATGGTTTGGGCCTGCTTTTCTTCAGCAGGGACAGGGAAGATGGTTAAAATTGATGGGAAGATGGATGAAGCCAAATACAGGACCATTCTGGAAGAAAACCTGATGGAGTCTGCAAAAGACCTGAGACTGGGACGGAGATTTGTCTTCCAACAAGACAATGATCCAAAACATAAAGCAAAATCTACAATGGAATGGTTCACAAATAAACATATCCAGGTGTTAGAATGGCCAAGTCAAAGTCCAGACCTGAATCCAATCGAGAATCTGTGGAAAGAACCGAAAACTGCTGTTCACAAACGCTCTCCATCCAACCTTACTGAGCTCGAGCTGTTTTGCAAGGAGGAATGGGCAAAAATGTCAGTCTCTCGATGTGCAAAACTGATAGAGACATACCCCAAGCGACCTACAGCTGTAATCGCAGCAAAAGGTGGCGCTACAAAGTATCAACTTAAGGGGGCTGAATAATTTTGCACTCCCAATTTTTCAGTTTTTTGTTAAAAAAGTTTGAAATATCCAATAAATTTCGTTCCACTTCATGATTGTGTCCCACTTGTTGTTGATTCTTCACAAAAAATTACAGTTTTATATCTTTATGTTTGAAGCCTTAAAATGTGGCAAAAGGTCAAAAAGTTCAAGGGGGCCGAATACTTTTGCAAGGCACTGTATATATATATATATATATATATATATATATATATGCATATGCAAAAAAATACAGGATATATCTATAAAATCTATCTATATCTTTATATACAGTATATTAATTATAGTATGCAAATATAAATAAACATATACTGTATACACTGAGCACATTCCTTAGTAAATCTTTTCTCACTATCTATCAGTTCTTTTTGTCACATTGTTATTATACACTATATTACCAAAAGTATTGGGACGCCTGCCTTTACACGCACATGAACTTTAATGGCATCCCAGTCTTAGTCCGTAGGGTTCAATATTGAGTTGGCCCACCCTTTGCAGCCATAACAGCTTCATAAAAACAATATACATAAAAACAAACAAAACATGCTCAGCACACTGTTTCAACATTATTCAGGCTATTTGAACTGGATTGAGTGCTTGGGGATTTCTTGTATTGTCCGTACATTGATACAGCCCTTCCCACCTTTCCTATAGTAGTTGTTATATATTAATCTAAGAAGCTTTTTTCCATATTCATTTGTGATATACAAAAATATATGAGTTTTTGAAAAAAAAAAAACATTCTAATTGTTTGCACTTTCAGAAATTTACATTTTAATGATCCCAGCAATGAAATGTTAGTTTTTTATTTATTTTGTTACAGGTACTTATATAGCTCTGTCAATTTTTGAAATTCTTTACATATACATTGTACATTCATATCAGTCCCTGCTCTCAAGGAGCTTACAATCTAAGGTCTCACTAACACTTGGAACTCTCTTTCTATTGAAGTAACTGTTTTTTTTTTTTAATTTAGGGATTTAATTGGTTTCTCTGTGGTAAGGGCTTTAAACTAAAAAGAGCTTATGTAAGTGTACAATTTTTGATGCAAATCTTTTCATGAATACATTATTTTTACTAGGCAAGGGGCATCTTAAAAAGAAAAAAAAAAAAGTAATAAAGAAAAAAAAAAAAAAAAAAAAAGCCTAATTTTTTGGGGAGTGAGTTACCAGTGATGTAGTAGTAGTCACCGAGAGTAATTCTGGCAAATTGAAAGGAAAAAAAAAAAGAAAAATCAATCGTCTATGTCAGGGTAGCACTTCCAGGTATTTTACATTTTAGCCATTTTTCTCTGGATCAGGGTCATTTGGACGGGATCTGAGAAGCAACTAAACTTATTGTATATAATACGAATCTGATAATTATTTATTCATATTAAATGTTACCGTTCCAAGATTTATTGGGGTTAATTTACTATGCGAATAGGCAGTTTACTTTCCAAGGGAATTTTCCCTTAGAGCTTAGTGAATGTTGGGAAAAAAGACTTTTCAAAGAATACCCAAAGTAAAAAAACAAATTGTACTTTTGCTCGTACATGATTGACTGATGGAAGTCACCTCATTCACTAAGCTAAGGTAAAATTCATTTGCAAATTAAACAGCTTATTTGTCTTTAGTAAATCAACCCTTTAGAGTCCATTCACACTAACGCGACTTGTCAGACGACCAAGTCGCCTGACAAGTCGCGGTCACTCGCTGGCCATTGAGTAGTATAGGACCCGTTCTAATAGGAGCGACACAAGTCGCTCCGACTTAGAAAAAGGCTCCTGTACTACTTTGGGGCGACCTGGAGGCGACTGGCATTGACTTCACTTATATGAAGTCTCTGCAAGTCACGCCGAAGTCGCGGTGCACGCTGTGCACTGCGACTTCACAGGTTGCCCCCCAAAGTCGGATCGCGCCAGTCTGAATGGGCTCTTATTGTTAAAAAAAAATACCAAGGAAGAAATGTAATAGTTAGGTTATCCCAAAAAGAAACAGCAAGTAACAATACTTTGGGGGTGGACAGCCACCACCCAAAGCATACTCCTAATGGATTATTTCCCCTCTAGGCCAATACCTCAGAGTATCAAGAAATTGCGCAGATTTTAGGATGGAGGTAAAAATGTGAAGGTGAGTTTGAAGTAAAGAGGGATACAAAAATACGAAATAAAAAAAAAAAAAAAAAAAGAAAAATGCATATTACTGAGCAAAATTTTGCAATAGATCAGAACTTTTTGGGATGCTATAAATAAATAAATAATAATAATAATAATCTGAAAAATAATACAATTATTACATAATTTTGCAAAAAAGCAGATCCCAGGGTGGTAAAGAAATATTGCCCCAGTTTGTTAAGTAACTGCTATATGATTACCTGTGTAATTGCCATTTAATTAAAAAAAAAAAAAAAAAAAAATCTATTAAGAAATGTAATATCCTACTGGTAAACAATTCCTTTGTACTGGGGAGAAATTAAAAACAAGGCTACATTTATATTTTTTAGGCATCTATATCCAACCCACCCATCACCCATTGGGGTTCATTTACTAAAGCTGCAGATAATGTTTACTTAGGGCTCTTTCACACGGGCGGTCCGATCAGATCCGCCTGTCAGTTTTTTAGGCGGATCTGATCGGATCCTCCATGCAGCTCTATGGGGCAGCGGGTGTCAGCGGAGACACCTCTGCTGACACCCGCTGCCATCCGCATCCGATCCTGTGCGTGAAATCTGGACGGATGGAAACCCTATTTTTCCATCCGTTCAGTAATCGGATCGGATCGGATGAGAGCGGACAGGCGGTCCGCTCTCATCAGATCCCCCATAGAGGGCAGCGGGGGCTGAGACACCTCCCTCTCCGCTCTGCAAGCGGAGACGGAGCTGTCATCCGCCCGGCTCAGCGGGGATCGCGGATCGATCCCCGCTGAGCAACACGGATCCGCCTACGGAGCGGACCGTGTGAAAGAGCCCTTAGCTTGGTTAATAAGATGAATATGTATTGGGTGAAACACCCAATCATTTTTTTTTTTTTGGTAAAGAAAAATATTTTTCTTTTATTTGCATGTGACTACACCCTTAGAAAATCCATCCATGTACTCAATGAATATAAAAAAAGCAAATTAACGGTCAAAAGCAACCATCTACTAGTTTTTTTTTTTTATGACAAATTAATATTCTACCACAAAGATATTAATAAAATAAATGTATATTTAAATAACAGCATACAGTTTATTTAAAATGTTTATTTGCAACCCCCGAGAAAGCAGAAATGTTTTAGTTGCGATGAGTGGAGCCACTTAGGCAAAAATTATTTTAGCACAAAATTGCTGACCAGCAAAGGAGAAACATTAAGTCCGTTTGGATTCAGTGATTTTTTTAAAAAGTGTTTATTGGGGAGTATTTAGGATTGTTTATTTAATTTAGCACTTTTCTGGTGTATTACTGGTATACTATTGCTTTTTTTAATTTTTTTATTTTGTATAACAGAGAAAAAAAATGTATTTTTTTCTTCTTTTTGTTTAAAAAAGGTAAATCATGACACTAAGAGCCCATTCACATTGCGGCGACACGACTTCGGGGGGCGACCTGTGAAATCGCGTGCACCACTGTGCTCCGCGACTTCGGCGCGACTTGCAGAGACTTCACATAATGGAAGTCTATGCAAGTCACTCCGAGGTCGCCCCAAAGTAGTACAGGACCCTTTTTCTAAGTCGGAGCGACTTGTGTCGCTCCTATTAGAACGGGTCCTGTACTACTCAATGGACCGCTACATACCACGACCAAGTCGCCTGACAAGTCGCGCTAATGTGAATGGGCTCTAATAGGGAGGCATTTTTGCACCAAAATAGGTCTTAGATAGATAAAAATTAGCTTTATAAACCTGCAGGAGACATAGTCCTTTACACACCCTGAGTAAGAAGTGTGCTAAGCACACGACATATTGTTCTTATTTGTTTTCCGTTTTTCTTTTGTTTCTACTACTCAAATTTGCTGTTGTATACTTGCAAAATCTACCCTCAAAGTTGGATTTGTCATAAGTTGGTAATACCTTTAAATTGTTATACCAGGTATCTTTCATTCTTTTCATCTGATTAACGCCATACTAATAAGAGCACTTCTCTGCTGGGCTTAGCGGTCAACGCCACCTACTTTTATAATGTCCCTCAACATCACCACTATCAATGCGAAAGGGCTTTATAGCCCCTTCAAGTGATCCAGATTGTGGAGGGAAGCAGTGTCTCTTAACCACTGGAGGATTTTGCTGTCTTACGTCTGGGCCACTTTTTGCGATTCGGCACTGTGCGACTTTAACTGACAATTGCGCGGTCATGCAACGCCGTACCCAAACTAAATTTACGTCCTTTTTTTCCCACAAACAGAGCTTTCTTTTGGTGGTATTTGATCACCTGTGCAATTTTTACTTTTTGCGCTATAAACAAAAAAAGAGCGTACATTTTGAAAAAATAACAATATTTTTCACATTTTTTTATATGAAATCCCCCCCCCCCCCCCCAAAAAAAATGTAAAAATCAAAATTTTTTTAAATTCTTGGCCAATTTGTTTTCTGCTACTTATGTTTGGTAAAAAAAAATCACAATAAGCGTATTTTGATTGGTTTGCGCAAAAGTTATTGGTTTACTAACTAAGGGAAAGATTTATGTCATTTTTGGTGTTTTTTTTTTTAACGCGTAATGGCGGCGATCTGCGATTTTTTTTGCGGGACTGTGACATTGCGGCGGACAGATCGGACCCATGACTGACATTTTTGACACTTTTGGGGGTACCAGTGACATTACTACAGTAATCAGTGCTATACATATGCACTGTTACTGTAAAAATGACACTGGCAGGGAAGGGGTTAATTTTATTGGAGAGGGAGGGGTTAATGTATGCCTGGTGCTTACTGACATGTGTGGGGGGAGGTGACTGAGTGACACAAGGACAGATCGCAGGTTCAGCTATGCTGAACCCTGCAATCTGACCCTGCCTGTCACTTAGGAGATCCGCCCGCTCTGTTTACACAAGCGGGCTGATCTCCAGACTCGATTCCCCGACGATCGGGGAAGAGCAGCGGTACAGAAATCGGGGCTTATCTCCAAACCCTTCGATATCACAAATGGCTCCAGACAGGGCTGTCCACTGTGTCCATTATTATTCGCATTAATGATGGAACCACTGGCGGAGGCGATTAGATCACATCCCAATATTGAAGCTCTTCAAATTGGGAACTCCACCCATAAAATAGGACTGTATGCTGACGACGTTATCATTGCACTCACCAACCCATCACGATCCTTACTAGACCTCACTGATCTCCTTAATCAATTTGGCAAGGTCTCCTTGTATAAAAGCAATTGCTCAAAATCTAACATGATAGGTGTTTGCTTAGACAAGGGTCTCAGACAACAAATTTCTACGCTATCCCTCTTCCCCTGGGCCCCAGTTTCATTGTTAATGTATCTAGGCACCAACTTAAGGGTACCATCAACCAGCCAGGTGCGGCTCAACCTGGAAAGAGTAATCAAGAAACTACAAGAGTTATCCCTTAACCTGCGGACTGTCAAAGCATCATGGGCGAGGAAAATTGCACTAGCCAAAATGTTTCTCATGCCCCATATCTTATACCTGTTCAGAGCTATCCCATTCACTTTTCATCAGGACCAATTAGACAAGCTCCAAAGGATCCTCAACTCCTTCATATGGAACGGTAAACACCCTAGAGTTCGTCGATCTGCTATATATGCCCCTACAAACATGGCTGGTCTCAGGGCCCCAGAAATTAAAAGGTACCTACCAGACCAAGCAAAAAGATGGTGGTCATTATCACAGCAACATAGGTGCCTACAAATAGAACAAACAGCACTTGGATGTCCACCCAAACAACTACTAGCAGCTTTGTGGCTGCAATTCAACCCCCCCTGAAATATTATCTTGATACAGTTAATACAACTATAAGAGCTTGGAGATCCATCATACAAGCAACCCAGAGTATTTCGAAAGCAACTCTCAAGGTATTTCCAATGAAAGCACTAAATATATTGTGTCAATATCTAGGGATTGACTCTTGGGTGGAAGCTGGAATCAACATGATTGGAGACTTATACGATAACGACAAGCTCTGCGCCTTCTCTACACTACAAGCCAAAGCCCAAATCACCCACAAGGACTTTTACAAATATCTGCGCATTCGACATGCCTTGAAGGACGGTCTCTGGTCTACATCCACTCTACCTCACACATTGATTCAAAGCTACGACCAGCCATCTCAATCTTGCAAAGGGATCTCCCTTCTCTATAAACTCTTAGCAAATCATAAGGATCATCCAAAACTACCTTCAATGGAGAAATGGGAACATCACCTTCACTTCACAGAAGAACCCATCGGGTGGCACCAAGCACTGAGACATCCACTGAACTTTTCCAAATGCTTAACTCACTGGGAAACAGCCCTGAAAATACTACATTTCTGGTATTACACACCAGACCAACTCTCCCACCTATATCCAACACATTCCAACCAGTGCTGGAGGAACTATATTCACCCTGGATCAGCACCGCACATTTGGTGGTATTGTCCAAAAATCACCTCATTCTGGAAAGAAATTGACTCTCTGTTATACCAAATCACGGGATAACAGGTACCCTTAAGTCCACAAACCACCCTGCTGGGCCTAGGATTACAAACATGGCAAAAATAATTCTACCCCATAATCACACACATCTTGATAACTGCACGATTAACCATAGCCCGGAATTGGAAATCCCAACATTCCCTCACCTTTAAACAAGCATATGGAATACATGTTCGCCAAAGCTCATTACAGCCTACCAAAATTCTTTAAACACTGGGCACACTGGCTAAGAGACGCCAACAGCAATCTGGAAATCACATAGGGTATCTGCAGCCCTCCACAAATGACTTGGAAAATGTCGCTCCAGGCTATCCAAAAACCCTAGCGATCTTTACTTATTCCTTTAATCAGCAGATAGAGATAGTACTTAGACCTTCTAAGGCTATTCTAATACCGATGAAGAGACTCTAGAGACTAACCCGGTCGAATCCCACAAATGATCCAGATACCTGAAAATGCTGGAATTATTCTAACTTGGAATCCATGTCTGAAGTGTCTTGTATCTTACAATCGACACCCCCCACTGTTGCGGATGCATTGCTTATAGTTATACTGTTTTTTAGTTCACACCCGTATAGGTACTAAAGGTACTCAAATTTGCAGTTACTAGTGTTTAGAAGTTTGACCAATTCAACTATAATTGACATGAACAGATGTGTTAAAAACCCTTTGTTTATTTTCATTTGTAACATGACAAAGAAAATCAATAAAATTTCAAGTATAAAAAATAAATATAAATATATATAGAAATATATATATATATATATATATATATATATATATATATATATATATATATATATATATATATGTATGTATGTATATATATATAAATATATATATATATATATATATATATATATATATATATATATATATATATATATATAAATGTTTCCCAAAGTTTCAAGGCAATGAAAACTACATTTATCAGAATAAAACGCATCTCACAATGGTCAGAGAAGTTAAAGCATCTGGAATTAAAGTTCTAGTAAATCAGCATTATCAAGATGCTGTTTGATACAATTTAACAAATTGTGTTAAGCCCTGAACATTTTTTTTGGAAATGGGCACATTTTACAATTTCAACTAATCTAGTTCTAAACCTACCCAACAGTTTGGCTGCAGTTAGAAATTCATTTTACAAACTTTTCTTTTTTGTTTCCGTAATTTGAAACAGCACACATTTTATGACCCTTGCCGTATTTTTACTCACTCATTTCAAATTTGTTAAAAATGTTCTAATAAAAATCTATTTTTGGCATGTTGGATGCCTCTTGTACTTTATTTTTTATATTTATTTTATATTTATATTATATATGTATGCGTATATTCTATATTTATTTTATATTTATACTATATATATGTATGTGTATATTCTATATTTATTTTATATTTATATTATATATGTATGAGTATATTCTATATTTATTTTATATTTATAATATATATGCATGTGTATATTCTATATTTATTTTATATTTATATTCTATATTTATATGTATATTCTATATTTATTTTTAATATTTTTTTTTCTCAGCAGCAAAAACCTGTTAAAATATATCTAAAACCCCCCCTCCCCTACAAAACTAATATATATCCGAAGCCATTTTTTCATAAACAATTAAAGAATGCTTAACCCTCAATCCCTCTCCCCCTTTTTTTTAATACAATTAATGCTTAACCCTCACCACCACCACCCCCCCCCCCCTTTTTTTTTTTTTGCTGTGTATGTTCCGTTTAGCAGTCTTCTCATACACAACAGAAGGTGAGAAGAAAAAAAAAACCTCTCTAAAGTAAAGGAACATTCCTTATAAGCCCCGGTTCACACTAGGGCGACCTGTGAGGCGACTTGGTCGCCTCACAGGTCGCCGCAGGTCGCCTCCCATAAGAAAGCTGCGGACCCGTTCTAATAGGAGCGACACAAGTCGCTCCGACCTAGAAAAAGGGTCCGGAGCTTCTTTGGGGCGACCAGGAGGCGACCGCCATAGACTTCAATGTTATGAAGTCCGTGGCGGCCGCTCCGAGGTCGCGGCGCGCTGCTCGCACCGCGATCTCGGAGGTCGCCCCTGAAAGTAGCGTCGCTCCTATGTGAACCGGTGCTTAAGGTTGTAACCCTGAGAAAAAAAAAGAAAACAAATACCCAGTTCCTAAATTAAGCATGTTGAAAGAACGGTCTAGCGCTGTCCAATGTCTGGGGTATTTGCTGACCATACAATAAGATTGTGATAAAAATTGTCCCAAGACAGACTCAACTTTTTAGTGGCAATTCCAAACAACAAACTTCCACATGTCACATTTCTGCATTTTGTTTTGTATCCATATAAATGATTATTAGAGGATTATTCTCGCTGAAGCAAAGAAAAAACAAATCACTCTGGTTGAGGGGTCTGAAAAAACGAAGTGTAACTCTACCTAAAGTATTTTTAAGGGACAGAATGATCCACTTATACCAAAGAAAAAAACTGTTAAAATATATCTAAAAAAACCCCCCAAAAACTAATATATATATGAAGCCATTTTTTCATATACAATTAATTCAAGAATGATTCACCCTCACCCCCCCCCCATTTTTTTATATACAATTAATTAAAGAATGCTTAACCCTCACCCCCCCCCTCCTTTTTTTTTTTTGCTGTGTATGTTTTGTTTAGCAGGTTTCTCAGAAAGTGAGAACAAAAAAATCTCTCCAAAGTAAAGGAAAATTCCTTAAAGAGGTTGTAACCCTAAGAAAAAAAGAGAAAAAAAGGCCCAGTTCCTGAACTTCTTTAATGGAAGTATGTTAAAAAAAAAAAAAAAGAAAACAGCAATCAAAGTGTAAAGAATAAAAGAAAAAAAAAATCCCTGATTCCCCTCCAAGTAGTACAGTGTCACTATAGTGTCACTGAACTACTTTAATGAAAGTATGTTAAAATAAAATAAAAAAAAAAAAAGAAGACAGCAATCAAAGCATAAAGAAAAACTAAAATAAAAATCCCTGATCCCCCCTGAGTAGTACAGCATCACTATAGTGTCAGTGAACTACTTTAATGGAAATATGTTTAAAAAAAATGTTAATAGAAAAAAATAAAATGTTAGCAAAATTGAATAAAACATGATTATTTTTTGAACATACTTTTACCAGTCAATATCCCTGATCACCACCAAACCAGTCATATAGTGATGCTGTACTGCACTGGTAATGGTATGCGAGAAAACAAAAGTGTTCTTTTTTTTTATTTATTTTTTTCTTTAAATAATTAATTTTCCAAAAGAATTTGTGACAACAAAATTACAACTTCAAAAAACTCGGCCATGCCTCCTAATAAAAGCCTTGGACAGTCTATGTTCGGAAAAGGGGTAATTTGGAGGGGGGGGGGGGTATTTGTTCCGTCTGGACATTTTAAGGACCTCAAGAATTGAGGGTGTCAGTACATGAGGATTGATCAATTTTCAATTATATATATATACTTTAGTTTGTAGATACTCTAATTTTCACACAAACCATACACTTATTGGAATATTTTTTTTTTTTTTTTTTTTACCAAAGACATGTAGCAGAATACATTTTGGTCTATATTTATGATTTTTTTTTATTTTTTGGGATATTATTTATAACAGAACAGAACATAAAGTAGAAAATATAGTTGTTTTTTTTTCAAAATGTTTTTTTTTTTTTTGGATTACATTGCAAAAATTAAAAAAAAAAAAAAAAACTGTGAATAAATACCACCAAAAGAAAGCTCTACTGTGAAAAAAAGATATAAATTTCATTTGTGTACAGTTTTGCATGGCCGTGAAATTACCAGTTAAAGTAGCTCAGTGCTAAATAGCAAAAAATGACTTGGTGCTTAGGTGGGGAATTATATTTATTATTATTTTTTTTATTATATATTATTTCATTTTATTTATTTATGTATTTATTTATTTACGCAGGTATTTTTTTTTTCATTTTATTATATATTTTCATTTTTTCATTTTGCTTAGTGTTTTAATTTAAAAACTTTACACAATTAAATGAATGAAGGACCAAACGTGTCTCAAAAGTCTATAGTCCACTGTCAGGAATGTTAATTTCAGGAAATCTTTCAGATCTGCCCAGAAGAACAATATCTGATTAGCGCTTTCCTCTACAGAAGCCTACATGCTAAAAACATAACTGACTAAAATAATTTACACTTCCCCTCTGGAATACCAGCATTTGCATTTTTTTTTTTTTTTTTTGCGAACAGAAAATTTATAGCTCACAGCCTCAATTGTCCTAAAATTCAATAACACCATTTCCAGCATTTTTTTTAATTACATGCTCAGCATGGGAATTTTATTTCCTAATTTTGTGGCTTCAATTTATCCAATTACAAGTAAAGAAAAAAACAAGAAAAAAAAATACTATTGATGTGTCACATTCGGTTAGAACTGACGAATACCATCTGCTTGTACAAAACATTTATTATGTTAATAATTAAATAATAATAAAATAATAATTTAATTTAAATAAATAAATCATTTTTTGAGTAATTTATGTTGTAACGCATAGTGCATGTGCATGTGTAATTTTTACATATTTAAACTTGATACTTTTAAGACTTTAAAAATATACAAACTCCTACTTATCTTTTTTTTTTTTTTTCTATTTATCTTTTAAATGCTTTATTTCCATTCTCCAGATATTGGTACATAGATAACTGCCCTCATCATCCTCTGCTTATCAATTTAAACATATGTAGATGATGCAGTTTATAGTTCTTGCCTATGAACCCTGAACTTTAATTTACTCTCATTTTACTGAGCAGGTGCGCTGAAAAAAAATTCCTTTTTTTGTGAACCGCATCCCGCACTTTTTGGACCCATCACATGACTCTGTTGGGGGTCTGTTTACCACATCTGTAGCACATAAACTAAACAACAGTGCATTCCAATCAGAAGGGGAATACCAAACAGATACAACATATATTTCATGGGAAGCTGTCCTATGCATGAGGCTTACAGCTGCCGAAGAGGGAAAAACCATAAAAAAAAAAAAAAAAAATTTACGCAAATTGCCCAAGAAGCAAAAACCTTTTGAGGAAAAGAATTTTATTTGCGTCTATTGGCTGCTCTGTAAAGGCCGCACCACCTATCAAAGGATGGTGATTACTCCATTAAAATATTCATTAAAACAAATCCAAAAAAAAAAAAAATCCAAAAAAAAAATCAAATGTATTCATAAATACCATTTTTTTTTCCTACACAGCACTGCGTTACTGTAACAGACAATGTTGTGGTCATGCAACTTTGTACCCCAAAAAAATGTAATAAAAATAACATTTAATTTGAAAAAAGAAAAAAAAAAACTTTATTTTTTACTTTCTGCTATAAAACATTTCCAATAAAAAACATAAAAAAAAATCTAAATTATTCATAAATTTAGGCCGATATGTATTCTGCTACTTATTTTTAGAGATGTATAGAACTGTTCGCCGGCGAACAGTTCCCGGCGAACTTAGCATGTTCGCGTTCGCCGCTGCCGGCGAACATATGCGATGTTCGGTCCGCCCCCCATAAGACATCATTGAGGCAAACTTTGACCCTGAACTTTACAGTCAGCAGACACATTTCCAGCCAATCAGCATACCTCCCTCCCACACCCTCCCACCTCCTATAAATAAGCAAGGGCAGCATCCATCTTAGATCATTCTGAAGCAGTGTGTGTAGTGAGAGTAGGGAGAGAGCTGCTGCTGCTGCTGCTGCTGTTAAGCTAGGGACAGTTAGTCAGTGTTCCTGGTCTTGCAGTGTTCTTGGTCCACTACTGCTGTAATATCAGCACCCCGAAAAGCCCTTCTAAGGGCTGGTATTTGTGGTTTTTTTATATATATATATATATATATATATATATATATATATATATATATATATATACCTAGCGTCCCCAAAAGCCCTTTTAAGGGCTGGTAATTGAGTTGTTTCTTCTTATATATATATATATATATCTATATCTATCTAGTGTCCCCAAAAGCCCTTTTAAGGGCTGGTAATTGAGGATTTTTTTTATTTATATATATACATATATATATATATATATATATATAGTGTCCCCAAAAGCCCTTTTAAGGGCTGGTAAGGTAATAGAGTTTTTTCTTTATATATATATATATCTATATATATATCTATTGTACACTGCAGTTGCCTGCCCGCTGTGTGTGAGAGGCCACAGACCTACCACAGACTGTACTGTGTGCACACCACACTCATTTCGGGTGGCACAGGCACAGTACCTTGCATTTTAAAAAATATTTTTTTTTTCCTCTGTCATAATTGCAGTGAGTGCTGTGTCAGGTCCACAGAGTGCACTGTGCCCACTGCAGTGCACTGCCCACCACTGATATATATACGGTGGCACAGCATCTTGTTGCAATAAATTGAAAAAAAAAAATATTTTTTATTATTGCAGTTGCCTGGGCTGCCAGTTACTGTCAGGTCCACAGAGTGTACTGTGCCCACTGCAGTGCCACTGTGTGCCCACCCACCACTGATATATAAGGTGGCACAGCAGCTTGCAAAGTAAAATAAAATATATATTTTTTAAAATTGCAGTTGCCTGGGTGCCAGTGACTGCTGTCAGGTCCACAGAGAGTGTACTGTGCCACTGCCCACCCACCACTGATATATATGCCTGCAAGAGAAAAAGCCAGCCGCAGAGAAGCCGTATTCCTGAAAATATAAGAAAAATGCTGTTTTTTAGGGGTTCTGGACATGCTACAGAGCTGAAACTTGACAGGTACACTTTTTAGACCCCCCAGACACTAAATACAAAAAATGACATGCCTGCCTAAAAAAATGCCCGCTAAATGCCTGCAAGAGAAAAAGCCAGCCGCAGAGAAGCCGTATTCCTGAAAATATAAGAAAAATGCTGTTTTTTAGGGGTTCTGGACATGCTACAGAGCTGAAACTTGACAGGTACACTTTTTAGACCCCCCAGACACTGAATACAAAAAATGACATGCCTGCCTAAAAAAATGCCCGCTAAATGCCTGCAAGAAAAAAAGCCAGCCGCAGAGAAGCCGTATTCCTGAAAATATAAGAAAAATGCTGTTTTTTAGGGGTTCTGGACATGCTACAGAGCTGAAACTTGACAGGTACACTTTTTAGACCCCCCAGACACTAAATACAAAAAATGACATGCCTGCCTAAAAAAATGCCCGCTAAATGCCTGCAAGAAAAAAAGCCAGCCGCAGAGAAGCCGTATTCCTGAAAATATAAGAAAAATGCTGTTTTTTAGGGGTTCTGGACATGCTACAGAGCTGAAACTTGACAGGTACACTTTTTAGACCCCCCAGACACTAAATACAAAAAATGACATGCCTGCCTAAAAAAATGCCCGCTAAATGCCTGCAAGAGAAAAGCCAGCCGCAGAGAAGCCGTATTCCTGAAAATATAAGAAAAATGCTGTTTTTTAGGGGTTCTGGACATGCTACAGAGCTGAAACTTGACAGGTACACTTTTTAGACCCCCCAGACACTAAATACAAAAAATGACATGCCTGCCTAAAAAAATGCCCGCTAAATGCCTGCAAGAGAAAAAGCCAGCCGCAGAGAAGCCGTATTCCTGAAAATATAAGAAAAATGCTGTTTTTTAGGGGTTCTGGACATGCTACAGAGCTGAAACTTGACAGGTACACTTTTTAGACCCCCCAGACACTGAATACAAAAAATGACATGCCTGCCTAAAAAAATGCCCGCTAAATGCCTGCAAGAAAAAAAGCCAGCCGCAGAGAAGCCGTATTCCTGAAAATATAAGAAAAATGCTGTTTTTTAGGGGTTCTGGACATGCTACAGAGCTGAAACTTGACAGGTACACTTTTTAGACCCCCCAGACACTAAATACAAAAAATGACATGCCTGCCTAAAAAAATGCCCGCTAAATGCCTGCAAGAAAAAAAGCCAGCCGCAGAGAAGCCGTATTCCTGAAAATATAAGAAAAATGCTGTTTTTTAGGGGTTCTGGACATGCTACAGAGCTGAAACTTGACAGGTACACTTTTTAGACCCCCCAGACACTAAATACAAAAAATGACATGCCTGCCTAAAAAAATGCCCGCTAAATGCCTGCAAGAGAAAAAGCCAGCCGCAGAGAAGCCGTATTCCTGAAAATATAAGAAAAATGCTGTTTTTTAGGGGTTCTGGACATGCTACAGAGCTGAAACTTGACAGGTACACTTTTTAGACCCCCCAGACACTAAATTCAAAAAATGACATGCCTGCCTAAAAAAATGCCCGATAAATGCCTGCAAGAGAAAAAGCCAGCCGCAGAGAAGCCGTATTACTGAAAATATAATAAAAATGCTGTTTTTTAGGGGTTCTGGACATGCTACAGAGCTGAAACTTGACAGGTACACTTTTTAGACCCCCCAGACACTAAATACAAAAAATGACATGCCTGCCTAAAAAAATGCCCGCTAAATGCCTGCAAGAGAAAAAGCCAGCCGCAGAGAAGCCATATTCCTGAAAATATAAGACAAATGCTGTTTTTTAGGGGTTCTGGACATGCTACAGAGCTGAAACTTGACAGGTACACTTTTTAGACCCCCCAGACACTAAATACAAAAAATGACATGCCTGCCTAAAAAAATGCCCGATAAATGCCTGCAAGAGAAAAAGCCAGCCGCAGAGAAGCCATATTCCTGAAAATATAAGACAAATGCTGTTTTTTAGGGGTTCTGGACATGCTACAGAGCTGAAACTTCACAGGTACACTTTTTAGACCCCCCAGATGCTAAATCCAAAGAAATTTTTTATTTTTATTTTTTTTTAATTTTTCCAATAATTGGCTCTCTATCAAAAAATTATAATTTTTAAGAACTTTTTTTTGCGTGATCCCTCTCCGGCATGCCACAGTCCAGGTGTTAGTCCCCTTGAAACAACTTTTCCATCACTATTGTGGCCAGAAAGAGTCCCTGTGTGTTTTAAAATTCGCCTGCCTATTGAAGTCTATGGCGGTTCGCCCGGTTCGCGAACATTTGCCGATGTTCGCGTTCGCCGTTCGCGAACGGCGAATTTTAGGTTCGCGACATCACTACTTATTTTTAGCAAACAAATCCCAACTAGTGTATACTGATTGCTTTACGCAAAAGTTATCGCATCTACAAATTATGATATATATTTAGTGATTTTTTATTTTTTTTTGTGTCTATCAACTTCTCTGTAAAGGCTGCACAACCTATCAAAGGAGGGCGATTACTTCATTAAAACATTATTTAAAACTAGGGTTGAGCGGACACCTAGATGTCCGTGTTCGACGGGTTCGGCCGAACTTTAAAAAAAAGTCCGGGTCCGTGTCCCGGACTTTTACCGAACTTTTCCCGGACACCGAACCCCATTGAAGTCAATGGGGACCCGAACTTTAAGGCACTAAAATGGCTCTAAAACACCAAAGGAAAGGGCTAGAGTGCTGCAAATGGCAGCAAAACGTAATTAAGAGCATGGCAAGTGCTCTGCAAACAAATGTGGATAGGGAAATAACTTAAAACAACAAAAAAAAACAGAAAAATAAAACAATGTTCTTCTTCATCTCTGAAGGACGAGGCCCATATGGAGTAGGAGGGAGGTTGAGGTGGTGGTGGATGTGGCGGTGACATAGGCGTGCGCACAGGGTGTGCTGGGTGTGCCTGGGCACACCCTAATCACCTAGGGCACATAGCATTGCCAGTGAGGAGATGGGAAAGATCTCCCTGGGACCTGCTCTGCTCTATTTCTCCTTGCCTACAGGTACATGGCCCCGATACATTACTCTCCCTGCTGGCAAACACATGCATGTGTATTTCAACTTTGGGGTGCACACCTTAATGCAATAGGCTGCGCACACCTATGGGCAGTGTAGGTGGAAGCGGCGGTGGAGGAGGACCAGGGCCGGATTAACAGCATCATGGGCTTGGTGCTGAGGATTTTGAAGGGCCTTAAGGGCCGTGCCTTGCCATGCACCCAGAGGAGGAAGGGTGCAGCCATGCATGCCTAATTCAACATGGGATGCTGTCTCTGAAGCCCATAAACACATCCATGCATCGCCAACTGTCCCTCCTTGTCCGGCCTTCACGCTGTGTGGGGAGGTTCTGAGGGTGCTGCCTGGGGAAGCGAGCATAGAAGCCAGACTTCTGTGTTTACAAGTGACAGAAGAGCGGTAACAGTGAATATGGCCAACCCGGGGCCTATATAAAAGGTAGGGGCCTGGAGCTGCAGCTCCAATAGCCCCTACATTAATCTGGCCCTGAGGAGGAGGACGAGGTAGCCAACACTGCTTCTTTTCAAAAATTTTAAATGAGGGTACACCCCAAAAGAGTGAGAAAGAGCAAAAATGGAACAATGGGTGGGTAAGGTCGGTATCCATTGCTATTCTGCATAAGGTACGGAAAAGTCCCGTGGGATCCATGCCTGGTTCATTTTAATGAACGTGAGCTTGTCCACATTGTCTCTGGACAGGCGGCTGCGCTTGTCTGTTATAACGCCCCCAGCCGTGCTAAATACCCGTTCAGATAATACACTGGCTGCAGGGCACGCCAGCACCTCCAAGGCGTAAAGGGCAAGCTCAGGCCATGTGCCCAATTTGGAGACCCAGAAGTTGAAGGGGGCAGACCCGTCATTCACTACATGTAGGCGTGTGCACACATACTGCTCCACCATGTTGGTAAAATGCTGCCTCCTGCTAAGACGTTCCATCTGAGCTGCTGGTGCTGCTGTTTGTTGTGGCGTGCTGACAAAGCTTTTCCACATTTCGGCCATGCTAACCCTGCCTTCTGAGGTGCTGGCGGTGCCCTGGTTGCGTTGGCGACCTCCTCCTCCTCCTCCTCTGCCTTGTGCTTCCACTGTGGCCCCGCTGTCAGATGGGAATGCCAGCAGCATGGCGTCTACCAGCGTGCGCTTGTACTCGCGCATCTTGCGATCGCGCTCCAGTGAGTGAATTAAGGACGGTACGTTGTCCTTGTAACGGGGATCCAGCAGCGTGGCCACCCAGTAATCAGCACAAGTTAGAATGTGGGCAACTCGGCGGTCGTTGTGGAGACACTGCAGCATGTAATCGCTCATGTGTGCCAGGCTGCCCAGAGGCAACGAAAGGCTGTCCTCTGTGGGAGGTGTATCGTCCGTGTCCTCTGTATCCCCCCAGCCACGCACCAGTGATGGCCATGAGCTGGCCTGGGTGCCACCCTGCTGTGAACATGGTTCCATCTCCTCCTCCAGCTCCTCCTCCTCCTCATCCTCCTCATCCTCCAGAACTGTGCCCCTGCTGGACAATTGCGTCCCTGGCGTTTGCGTGTGCAGGAACCCACCCTCGGAGCCCCTTGCGAATGACTGCCCTGAAAGCCTTGGAAATGTTACCTCTTCATCCTCCTCCTCCTCCTCATCCTGTGCCACATCCTCTTCCATCATCGCCCGAATTGTTTTTTCAAGGAGGCATAGAAGTGGGATAGTTAAGCTGAGAACGGCGTCATTGCCACTGGCCATGTTGGTGCAGTACTCAAAACAGCGCAACAAGGCACACAGGTCTCGCATGGAGGCCCAGTTATTGGTGGTGAAGTGGTGCTGTTCCGCAGAGCGACTCACGCGTGCGTGCTGCAGCTGAAACTCCACTATGGCCTGCTGCTGCTCGCACAGTCTTTCCAGCATGTGCAAGGTGGAGTTCCACCTTGTGGGCACGTCACATATGAGGCGGTGAGCGGGAAGGCCGAAGTTACGCTGCAGCGCTGCCAGGCGAGCAGCAGCAGGGTGAGAACGCCGAAAGTGCGCACAAACGGCCCGCACTTTCTGCAGCAGCTCTGACATATCGGGGTAGTTTTTAAGGAACCTCTGCACCACCAAATTCAGCACATGCGCCAGGCAAGGGATGTGCGTCAAACCGGCTAGGCCCAGAGCTGCTATGAGATTTCGCCCGTTATCGCACACCACCAGGCCGGGCTTGAGGCTCGCTGGCAGCAACCACTCATTTGTCTGCTGTTCCATGCTCCTCCACAACTCCTGCGCGGTGTGTGGTTTGTCCCCCAAACAGGCAAGTTGTAAAACTGCCTGCTGTCGTTTACCCCTGGCCGTGCTGAAGTTGGTGGTGAAGGTGTTACGCTGTCCGGATGAGGAGGCGGTAGAGGATGAGGAAGCGGAGTAGGAGGAGTTAGGAACAGGAGGCAAACTGAAGCGCCCTGCAATCCTCGGTGGTGGAAGGACATGCGCCAAATTGCTATCCGCCTCAGGCCCATCCGCCACTGCATTTACCCAGTGTGCCGTTAGGGAGATATAACGCCCCTGACCGTGCTTACTGGTCCACGTATCCGTAGTTAGGTGGACCTTGGCACAGATGGCGTTGCGCAGTGCACACCTGATATTTTCCCCCACTTGGTTGTGCAGGGAAGGGATGGCTTGCCTGGAAAAGTAGTGGCGGCTGGGCACGACGTACTGTGGGACAGCCACCGACATAAGGTTTTTAAAACTGTGCGTCTCCACCAGACGGAATGACAGCATTTCAAAGGCCAATAATTTTGAAATGCTGGCATTCAGGGCCAGGGATCGCGGGTGGGTAGGGGGGTACTTCCTCTTCCTCTCAAGTGTTTGGGAGATGGAAAGCTGAACGCTTCCACGGGACATTGTGGAGATGGTTGTTGGTGACCCAGGTGGTGGTGTTGCTGACAGATCGTCTGTTTGCGGGGTGGCAGGTGCCGGTATCACTACAGATGTGGCTGGAGCGGCCGAGACTGCAGCAGAAGAGGAAGCAGGATGAGCCAGAGACGTTTCTTGGTTTTGAAGGTGTGTACTCCACTGCAGCTCGTGCTTTGCACTTAGATGCCTGATCATGCAGGTTGTGCTCAGGTTGAGAAGGTTTATGCCTCGCTTCAAGCTCTGATTGCACAGGGTGCAAACCACTCGTGTCCTGTCATCAGCACATTTTCTAAAGAACTTCCACGCTAGAGAACTCCTTTGAGCTGACTTTGGTGCGCTCGTTCCCTTGCTGCGTTGGGCAGTAGCGGGCGTAGTGTCTAGGGCACGGCCGCTCCGCTTCTGCACCCTGCTCCCTCTTCTGCTGTGCTGGTGGCTCTGTGCGACCACCGCCTCTTCCTCCAAACTACTCAGGTCACCTGCATGACGTTCATTCCATGTGGGGTCGAGGACCTCATCGTCCTCCACATCATCTTCCACCCAGTCTTCACCCCTGCCCTCCTTGTCGGTCTCCACAATGCTGAACGCCGCAGCAGTTGGCACCTGCGTTTCGTCATCATCGGAGACGTGCTGCGATGATCCTTGCATGTACTCATCTTGAGAAATAAGTGGTTGGGCATCGCTGCACTCAATCTCTTCCACTTCTGGGGCAGGGCTAGGTGGATGGCCCTGGGAAACCCTGCTGACAGAGTCCTCAAAAAGAATAAGAGACTGCTGTATGGCTTGGGGCTCAGACTGCTGGCCTGATTTGCAAGGGGGTGAGGTGAAAGACGGTTGGACATTGGCTGCAGGTGCCAACTCTGACCTTTCTGCAGTAGACTGGGTGGGAGACAATGTGAAGGAACTGGAGGCACTGTCAGCAGCAAACCAATCTACTATCGCCTCAACTTGTTCTGGCCTCATCACTTCTAGGGGCGTTTGATGCCCTACCAAATACTGATGCAGGTTCTGTCGCCTACTCACACTTGAGGAAGGTGTTTCACTTGTGCGTGTAGCTGGCACAGATCGACCACGTCCTCTCCTTGCAACAGGAGCTCTACCAGCAGCACCACGACCCAGGCCACGGCCCTTATTTGACGGTCTCCTCATATTTCTGTAATTTAAGATCTTGCCCTAGAAAGGTTTTTATTGAATAGCGGAATAGGAAATATGATCCAAAAAAGTGTATGTATCTCGCACGTACAAAACCACACTAGGCCCCAATTACTATTGTTTCTACCCCTAAAAGGATGGATGAGGAGTAGGAGGAGTATGGAACAGACAGCACCCTCAAATCTTCAGAAGTATGAGATGAACCCCAAAAACTTGGAAAGGTGGATCTCACACGTACCGACACAGACTATCCCGCAATTCAATTGATCCTCAAAGGTTTTTATTGAATAGCGGAATAGGAAATATGATCAAAAAAAGTGTATGTATCTCGCACGTACACAACCACACTAGGCCCCAATTACTATTGTTTGTACCCCTAAAAGGATGGATGAGGAGTAGGAGGAGGAGTATGGAACAGGCAGCACCCTCAAATCTTCAGAAGTATGAGATGAACCCCAAAAACTTGGAAAGGTGGATCTCACACGTACCGACACAGACTATCCCGCAATTCAATTGATCCTCAAAGGTTTTTATTGAATAGCGGAATAGGAAATATGATCAAAAAAAGTGTATGTATCTCGCACGTACACAACCACACTAGGCCCCAATTACCATTGTTTGTACCCCTAAAAGGATGGTTGAGCAGTAGGAGCAGGAGTATGGAACAGGCAGCACCCTCAAATCTTCAGAAGTATGAGATGAACCCCAACAACTTGGAAAGGTGGATCTCACACGTACCGACACAGACTATCTCGCAATTGAATTGATCCCCAAAGGTTTTAATTGAATAGCGGAATAGAAAATATGATCAAAAAGAAAGTGTATGTATCTCGCACGTACACCACCACACTAGGCCCCAACTACTATTGTTTGTACCCCTAAAAGGATGGTTGAGCAGTAGGAGGAGGAGTATGGAACAGGCAGCACCCTCAAATCTTCAGAAGTATGAGATGAACCCCAACAACTTGGAAAGGTGGATCTCTCTCACACGTACCAACACAGACTATCCCCCAATTTAACTGATCCCCAAAGGTTTTTGATTAAATAGCGGAATAGAAAATATGATCCAAAAAAAGTGTATGTATATCACACGTACACAACCACACTAGGCCCCAATTACTATTGTTTGTACCCCTAAAAGGCTAGATGAGGAGTAGGGGGAGTATGGAACAGGCAGCACCCTCAAACCTTCAGAAGTATGAGATGAACCCCAACAACTTGGAAAGGTGGATCTCTCTCACACGTACCAACACAGACTATCCCCCAATTTAACTGATCCCCAAAGGTTTTTGATTAAATAGCGGAATAGAAAATATGATCCAAAAAAAGTGTATGTATATCACACGTACACAACCACACTAGGCCCCAATTACTATTGTTTGTACCCCTAAAAGGCTAGATGAGGAGTAGGGGGAGTATGGAACAGGCAGCACCCTCAAACCTTCAGAAGTATGAGATGAACCCCAACAACTTGGAAAGGTGGATCTCTCTCACACGTACCAACACAGACTATCCCCCAATTTAACTGATCCCCAAAGGTTTTTGATTAAATAGCGGAATAGAAAATATGATCCAAAAAAAGTGTATGTATATCACACGTACACAACCACACTGGGCCCCAATTACTATTGTTTGTACCCCTAAAAGGCTAGATGAGGAGTAGGGGGAGTATGGAACAGGCAGCACCCTCAAACCTTCAGAAGTATGAGATGAACCCCAACAACTTGGAAAGGTGGATCTCTCTCACACGTACCAACACAGACTATCCCCCAATTTAACTGATCCCCAAAGGTTTTTGATTAAATAGCGGAATAGAAAATATGATCCAAAAAAAGTGTATGTATATCACACGTACACAACCACACTAGGCCCCAATTACTATTGTTTGTACCCCTAAAAGGCTAGATGAGGAGTAGGGGGGGTATGGAACAGGCAGCACCCTCAAACCTTCAGAAGTATGAGATGAACCCCAACAACTTGGAAAGGTGGATCTCTCTCACACGTACCAACACAGACTATTCCCCAATTTAACTGATCCCCAAAGGTTTTTGATTAAATAGCGGAATAGAAAATATGATCCAAAAAAAGTGTATGTATATCACACGTACACAACCACACTAGGCCCCAATTACTATTGTTTGTACCCCTAAAAGGCTAGGAGTAGGGGGAGTATGGAACAGGCAGCAACCTCAAACCTTCAGAAGTATGAGATGAACCCCAACAACTTGGAAAGGTGGATCTCTCTCACACGTACCAACACAGACTATCCCCCAATTTAACTGATCCCCAAAGGTTTTTGATTAAATAGCGGAATAGAAAATATGATCCAAAAAAAGTGTATGTATATCACACGTACACAACCACACTGGGCCCCAATTACTATTGTTTGTACCCCTAAAAGGCTAGATGAGGAGTAGGGGGAGTATGGAACAGGCAGCACCCTCAAACCTTCAGAAGTATGAGATGAACCCCAACAACTTGGAAAGGTGGATCTCTCTCACACGTACCAACACAGACTATCCCCCAATTTAACTGATCCCCAAAGGTTTTTGATTAAATAGCGGAATAGAAAATATGATCCAAAAAAAGTGTATGTATATCACACGTACACAACCACACTAGGCCCCAATTACTATTGTTTGTACCCCTAAAAGGCTAGGAGTAGGGGGGGTATGGAACAGGCAGCACCCTCAAACCTTCAGAAGTATGAGATGAACCCCAACAACTTGGAAAGGTGGATCTCTCTCACACGTACCAACACAGACTATCCCCCAATTTAACTGATCCCCAAAGGTTTTTGATTAAATAGCGGAATAGAAAATATGATCCAAAAAAAGTGTATGTATATCACACGTACACAACCACACTGGGCCCCAATTACTATTGTTTGTACCCCTAAAAGGCTAGATGAGGAGTAGGGGGAGTATGGAACAGGCAGCACCCTCAAACCTTCAGAAGTATGAGATGAACCCCAACAACTTGGAAAGGTGGATCTCTCTCACACGTACCAACACAGACTATCCCCCAATTTAACTGATCCCCAAAGGTTTTTGATTAAATAGCGGAATAGAAAATATGATCCAAAAAAAGTGTATGTATATCACACGTACACAACCACACTAGGCCCCAATTACTATTGTTTGTACCCCTAAAAGGCTAGATGAGGAGTAGGGGGGGTATGGAACAGGCAGCACCCTCAAACCTTCAGAAGTATGAGATGAACCCCAACAACTTGGAAAGGTGGATCTCTCTCACACGTACCAACACAGACTATCCCCCAATTTAACTGATCCCCAAAGGTTTTTGATTAAATAGCGGAATAGAAAATATGATCCAAAAAAAGTGTATGTATATCACACGTACACAACCACACTAGGCCCCAATTACTATTGTTTGTACCCCTAAAAGGCTAGGAGTAGGGGGAGTATGGAACAGGCAGCACCCTCAAACCTTCAGAAGTATGAGATGAACCCCAACAACTTGGAAAGGTGGATCTCTCTCACACGTACCAACACAGACTATCCCCCAATTTAACTGATCCCCAAAGGTTTTTGATTAAATAGCGGAATAGAAAATATGATCCAAAAAAAGTGTATGTATATCACACGTACACAACCACACTAGGCCCCAATTACTATTGTTTGTACCCCTAAAAGGCTAGATGAGGAGTAGGGGGAGTATGGAACAGGCAGCACCCTCAAACCTTCAGAAGTATGAGATGAACCCCAACAACTTGGAAAGGTGGATCTCTCTCACACGTACCAACACAGACTATCCCCCAATTTAACTGATCCCCAAAGGTTTTTGATTAAATAGCGGAATAGAAAATATGATCCAAAAAAAGTGTATGTATATCACACGTACACAACCACACTAGGCCCCAATTACTATTGTTTGTACCCCTAAAAGGCTAGGAGTAGGGGGAGTATGGAACAGGCAGCACCCTCAAACCTTCAGAAGTATGAGATGAACCCCAACAACTTGGAAAGGTGGATCTCTCTCACACGTACCAACACAGACTATCCCCCAATTTAACTGATCCCCAAAGGTTTTTGATTAAATAGCGGAATAGAAAATATGATCCAAAAAAAGTGTATGTATATCACACGTACACAACCACACTGGGCCCCAATTACTATTGTTTGTACCCCTAAAAGGCTAGGAGTAGGGGGAGTATGGAACAGGCAGCACCCTCAAACCTTCAGAAGTATGAGATGAACCCCAACAACTTGGAAAGGTGGATCTCTCTCACACGTACCAACACAGACTATCCCCCAATTTAACTGATCCCCAAAGGTTTTTGATTAAATAGCGGAATAGAAAATATGATCCAAAAAAAGTGTATGTATATCACACGTACACAACCACACTAGGCCCCAATTACTATTGTTTGTACCCCTAAAAGGCTAGATGAGGAGTAGGGGGGGTATGGAACAGGCAGCACCCTCAAACCTTCAGAAGTATGAGATGAACCCCAACAACTTGGAAAGGTGGATCTCTCTCACACGTACCAACACAGACTATCCCCCAATTTAACTGATCCCCAAAGGTTTTTGATTAAATAGCGGAATAGAAAATATGATCCAAAAAAAGTGTATGTATATCACACGTACACAACCACACTAGGCCCCAATTACTATTGTTTGTACCCCTAAAAGGCTAGGAGTAGGGGGAGTATGGAACAGGCAGCACCCTCAAACCTTCAGAAGTATGAGATGAACCCCAACAACTTGGAAAGGTGGATCTCTCTCACACGTACCAACACAGACTATCCCCCAATTTAACTGATCCCCAAAGGTTTTTGATTAAATAGCGGAATAGAAAATATGATCCAAAAAAAGTGTATGTATATCACACGTACACAACCACACTAGGCCCCAATTACTATTGTTTGTACCCCTAAAAGGCTAGGAGTAGGGGGAGTATGGAACAGGCAGCACCCTCAAACCTTCAGAAGTATGAGATGAACCCCAACAACTTGGAAAGGTGGATCTCTCTCACACGTACCAACACAGACTATCCCCCAATTTAACTGATCCCCAAAGGTTTTTGATTAAATAGCGGAATAGAAAATATGATCCAAAAAAAGTGTATGTATATCACACGTACACAACCACACTAGGCCCCAATTACTATTGTTTGTACCCCTAAAAGGCTAGATGAGGAGTAGGGGGAGTATGGAACAGGCAGCACCCTCAAACCTTCAGAAGTATGAGATGAACCCCAACAACTTGGAAAGGTGGATCTCTCTCACACGTACCAACACAGACTATCCCCCAATTTAACTGATCCCCAAAGGTTTTTGATTAAATAGCGGAATAGAAAATATGATCCAAAAAAAGTGTATGTATATCACACGTACACAACCACACTAGGCCCCAATTACTATTGTTTGTACCCCTAAAAGGCTAGGAGTAGGGGGAGTATGGAACAGGCAGCACCCTCAAACCTTCAGAAGTATGAGATGAACCCCAACAACTTGGAAAGGTGGATCTCTCTCACACGTACCAACACAGACTATCCCCCAATTTAACTGATCCCCAAAGGTTTTTGATTAAATAGCGGAATAGAAAATATGATCCAAAAAAAGTGTATGTATATCACACGTACACAACCACACTAGGCCCCAATTACTATTGTTTGTACCCCTAAAAGGCTAGATGAGGAGTAGGGGGAGTATGGAACAGGCAGCACCCTCAAATCTTCAGAAGTATGAGATTGTGTTCACTGTACCCCACAAAGATTGAGTTCACTGCACCCCACAATGATTGTGTTCACTGCACCCCACAAAGATTGTGTTCACTGCACCTCACAAAGATTGTGTTCACTGTACCCCCCAAAGATTGTGTTCACTGCACCCCACAAAGATTCTGTTCACTGTACCCCACAAAGATTGTGTTCACTGCACCCTAAAAGGATGTTGTTCACTGCACCCCACAAAGATTGTGTTCACTGCACCCTAAAAGGATGTTGTTCACTGCACCCCAAAAAGATTGTGTTCACTGTACCCCCCCAAAGATTGTGTTCACTGCACCCCACAAAGATTGTGTTCACTGCACCCCAAAAAGATTGTGTTCACTGTACCCCCCAAAGATTGTGTTCACTGCACCCCAAAAAGATTGTGTTCACTGTACCCCCCAAAGATTGTGTTCACTGCACCCCACAAAGATTCTGTTCACTGTACCCCACAAAGATTGTGTTCACTGCACCCCAAAAAGATTGTGTTCACTGTACCCCCCCAAAGATTGTGTTCACTGCACCCCACAAAGATTCTGTTCACTGCACCCCACAAAGGATTTTGTTCACTGCACCACAAAAAGATTGTGTTCACTGCACCCCAAAAATGATTTTGATCACTGCACCCCAAAAAGGATGTTGTTCACTGCACCCCAAAAATGATTTTGTTCACTCCACCCCAAAAAGATTGTGTTCACTGCACCCCACAAAGATTGTGTTCACTGCACCCCAAAAAGATTGTGTTCACTGTACCCCCCAAAGATTGTGTTCACTGCACCCCACAAAGATTCTGTTCACTGTACCCCACAAAGATTGTGTTCACTGCACCCCAAAAAGATTGTGTTCACTGCACCCCAAAAAGGATGTTGTTCACTGCACCCCAAAAAGGATGTTGTTCACTCCACCCCAAAAAGATTGTGTTCACTGCACCCCACAAAGATTGTGTTCACTGCACCCCAAAAAGATTGTGTTCACTGCACCCCAAAAATGATTTTG
This sequence comes from Pelophylax lessonae, assembly GCF_965119305.1. Lineage (NCBI taxonomy): Eukaryota > Metazoa > Chordata > Amphibia > Anura > Ranidae > Pelophylax > Pelophylax lessonae. The sequence goes on along the minus strand of NC_138768.1, from coordinate 865,106,837 downwards.
TTCACTGCACCCCAAAAAGGATTTTGTTCACTGCACCCCAAAAAGGATGTTGTTCACTCCACCCCAAAAAGATTGTGTTCACTGCACCCCAAAAAGATTGTGTTCACTGCACCCCACAAAGGATTTTGTTCACTGCACCCCAAAAAGATTGTGTTCACTGCACCCCAAAAAGGATGTTGTTCACTGCACCCCAAAAAGGATTTTGTTCACTGCACCCCAAAAAGATTGTGTTCACTGCACCCCACAAAGGATTTTGTTCACTGCACCCCACAAAGATTGTGTTCACTGCACACCAAAAAGGATTGTGTTCACTGCACCCCAAAAAGATTTTGTTCACTGCACCCCAAAAAGATTGTGTTCACTGCAGCCCAAAAAGATTGTGTTCACTGCAGCCCAAAAAGATTGTGTTCACTGCAGCTCACACACAGAAAAATGGATGTGGATCACTGACACCTGCCTATCTCCAATCCCACACCACACAGCAATATCGATTGTAGTTTGTAGAACACAGTTTCCCTAAAATTCAGCAGACTCTGTCCCTAACAGGATTGAGAAGAGATCGTAGATCAGGATTGAGTGCAGATTCACCCCACCCCCCACACAGCAATATCGATTGTAGTTTGTAGAAGACACTGACCCTATAATTCAGCAGACTCTATCCCTAAAATGCCTACAACTCGCCCTGCCTAAACACTCCGACCTGTCCCTCAATTCTATCCGGACACAAATGGTTTTTTCCTGCCTATCTTTCCCTAATCAGCAGCCAGCACATTGATGTGTGCTCTGTCCCTTAGCTAAGCAGCAGAATGACGCTGCTGCGGCGGCTGCCTCGAACTTATAAAGACTTGGTCACATGCTTCAGACGGCCAATCACAGCTACTAAGACATTTGCAGGCATGGCTGGGATGGCTTAAGGCACACCAGTTAAACGATTGTTGATTGGCTGTTGAAAGCCCGCCATGAAAAGAGCGCCAAAGCATGCAAAACCCGGAAATAAAACGACCGAACACGGATTTTTACCCGAACATACAGTAAAGTGTCCGTGTCCGTGTTCGGGTAAAAAAAATCCAATTATTCGGTACGAACACGAATAATACAGTCCGTGTTCGCTCAACACTATTTAAAACATATCCAAAAAAGAAAATGTAAAAAATCAAATGTATTTATAAATACCATTTTTTCCGATACAGCACTGCGTTACTGTAACTCACAATTGCGTGGTCATGCAACGTTGTACCCAAATACATATTAAAAAAAAAAATTACATTTAATTTAAAAAAAAACAATATTTTTCTACTTTCTGCTATAAAACATATCCAATAAAAAACATACAAAAAATCAAATGTATTCATAAATTTAGGCCAATATGTATTCTGCTACTTATCTTTAGCAAAAAAATCCCAAATAGTTTATACTGATTGTTTTATGCGAAAGTTATCACATCTACAAACTATATATATATATATATATATATATATATATCGATTTTTTTTTATTTTTTTTTTTTTTTGTGTCTATTGACTGCTCTGTAAAGGCTGCACAACCTATCAACGGATGGCGATTACTCCATGAAAACATTAATTAAAACATATCCAAAAAATAAAATTTTAAAAAATCAAATGTATTCATAAATACAATTTTTTTCCGATACATCACTTGGGTTACTGTAACTGACAATTGCGTGGTCATGCAACGTTGTTGTACCCAATACAAATAAAATTTAATAACATGTCATTTAAAAAAATATATATTTTTACTTTCTGCTATAAAACTTATCCAATAAAAAACACTAAAAAAATCAAACGTATTCAAAAATTTAGGCCAATATGTATTCTGCTACCTCTTTTTGGCAAAAAAAATCCCAAGTAGCGTATACTGATTGATTTACATGAAAGTTATCACATCTACAAACTATGATATATATTTATCAATTTTTTTTTCTTTTTTTTTTTTGTGTGTCTATCAACTGCTCTGTAAAATTACTCCATTATCCACTTGACCCCTCCCTTCATGACCAGGCCATTTTTTTTGATACAGCACTGCGTTACTGTAACTGTCAATTGTGTGGTCATGCAACTTTGTACCCAAATAAAATTATATAAAAATAACATTTAATTTAGAAAAAAAAATATTTTTTACTTTCTGCTATAAAACATATCCAGCAAAAAACATAAAAAAAATAAAAATAAATAAATTCATACATTTAGGCCAATATGTATTCTGCTACTTATTTTTAGCAAAAAAAAAAATCTCAATTAGCGTATACTGATTGTTTTAAGTGAGAGTTATCAATTCAACAAACTAAGATATATATTTATCGATTTTTTTTTTTTTTTTGTGTCAATCGGCTGCTCTGTAAAGGCTGCACAACCTATCAAAGGATGGTGATTACTTCATTAAAACATTAATTAAAACATATCCAAAAAAGAAAATTAAAAAAAATAAAATGTATTCATAAATACAATTTTTTTTCCGATACAGCACTGCATTACTGTAACTGACAATTGCGTGTCATGCAACGTTGTACCCAAATACAATTTAATAAAAATAAGAATTTAAAAAAAAACAATATTTTTTTACTTTCTGCTATAAAACATATCCAATAAAAAACATTAAAAAAATCAAATTTTTTCATAAATTTAAGTCAATATGTTTTCTGCTACTTATTACGCAAACATTATTACATCTACAAACTATGATATATATTTATCGATTTTTTTTTTTTTTTTGTGTATGTCTATCAACTGCTCTGTAAAGGCTGCACAACCAATCAAAAGATGGCGATTACTCCATTAACCACTTGACCCTTCTTTCATGACTAGGCAATTTTTCGCAATACGGCAGTGCATTACTGTAACTGACATTTGCGCGGTCATGCAATGTTGTTAAAACTTTATAAAAAAAAAAACAAACAAACAATATTTTTTACTTTCTGCTATAAAACATATCCACAAAAAAAATGTCTTAAAAAAATTAGCCTAATATGTATTTTGCTACTTATTTTTGGCAAAAAATCCTAATAAGCATATATTGATTGGTTTACGCTAATGTTATCACATCTACAAACTATAATATATTTATCAAATTTTTTTTGTGTCTATCAACTGCTCTGTAAAGGCTGCACCTCCTATCAAAATTTGGCGATTTCTCCATTAACGACTTGACCCCCCCTTCATTACCAGGCCATTTTTTCTGATAAAGCACTGCGTTACTGTAACTGACAATTGTGTGGTCATGCAACGCTGTGCCCAAATAAAACTTAATAAAAATAAAATTTAATTTAAAGAAAAAAACAATATTTTTTACTTTCTGCTATAAAACATATCTAATAAAAAAAACATTAAAAAAATAAATAAAAAAAATGTCATAAATTTAGCCCAATATGTTTTCTGTTACATAATTTTGGTAAAAAAAAATCTCAATAAGCATATATTGATTGGTTGGTTTATTGGAACATTATCACATCTACAAACTATGATATATGTTTATCATTTTTTTTTTTTGTGTCCATCAACTGCTCTGTAAAGGCTGCACCACCTATTAAAAGTTGGCGATTTCTCCATTAACGACTTGATCCCCCCTTCATGACCAGGTCATTTTTTCTGATAAAGGACTGCGTTGTGTGGTCATGCAACGCTGTGCCCAAATAAAATTTAATAAAAATAAAACTTAATTTAAAGAAAAAAAACAATATTTTTTACTTTCTGCTATAAAACATATCCAATAAAAAAAAGAAAAAAAATTCATAAATTTAGCCCAACATGTTTTCTGTTACATAATTTTGGTAAAAAAAATCTCAATAAGCGTATATTGATTGGTTTATTGGAACATTATCACATCTACAAACTATGATACATGTTTATAATTTTTTTTTTTTTTTGTGTCCATCAACTGCTCTGTAAATGCTGCGTCACCTATTAAAAGTTGGCGATTTCTCCATTAACGACTTGACCCCCCCCCCCCTTCAAGACCAGGCCATTTTTTCCGATAGAGCACTGCATTACTGTAACTGACAATTGCGTGGTCATGCAACGCTGTACCCAAATAAAATTTATATAAAATAAAATTTAATTTAAAAAAAACAAAATTTTTTACTTCCTGCTATAAAGCATATCCAATAAAAAAACATTTAAAAAATAAAACTTTTTTTTTATAAATTTAGCCCAATATGTTTTCTGTTACATATTTTAGGTAAAACAATCCCAATAAGTGTATATTGGTTGGTCTACTGGAACATTATCACGTCTACAAACTATGATATTTATTTATGAATTTTTAATTTATTTTTTTTTTATATATATTTATAAATCTTTTTTTTTTTTTTTTTTTTTCATTTGTCCATCAACTGCTCTGTAGGAGCTGCAAAACCCACCAAAGGATAGTGATAATTCCATTAACCACTTGACCCCCCCTTAATGACCAGGGCACTTTTTGCAATACTGGTTACTGTAACTGACAATTGTGCAATCATGCAACACTACCCAAATAAAATTTAATAAAAATAAAATTTTATTAAATTTAATAAAAAAAATGTTTTACTTTCTGCTAAAAAAACATATCCAATAAAAAAATAAATAAATAAAAAGATTTAAATGTATTTATAAATTTAGGCCACTATGTATTCTGCTACATATTTTTTGGTAAAAAAAAACAATAAGGGTATATTGATTGGTTTACACCAATGTTATCTACAAACTATGATTTATATTTATCTATTTTTTTTTTTTTATGTCTATTAACTGCTCTATAAAGGCTGCAGCACCTACGTATCAAAGGATGGTGATTACTCCATTAACCACTTGACCCTCCCCTTCATGACCAGGCCATTTTTTCCAATACAGCACTGCGTTACTGTAACTGACAATTGTGTGGGCATGCAATGCTGTACCCAAATAACATTTAATAAAAATAAAATGTAATTTAAAAAAAAAACACTATTTTTTACTTTCTGCTATAAAACATATCCCATAAAAAACATTAAAAAAAATCTAATGTATTCATAAATTTAGGCCAGTATGTATTTTGCTCCATATTTTTGGCATAAAAATCCCAGTAGGTGTATATTGATTGGTTTAATGGAACATTATCACATTTACAAACTATGATATATGTTTATCAATTATTATTTTTTTTGAACAACAAAAGTATATAGATAATCACACTGTATTGTTAATAGAGGACCAGGGGATTACAGTGGATTAGTAACCATTGGATTTTAATGGACATGGTTTGGTAGTCAGAGAGCACAACATAGAATGTAAAAAATTCAAAAAATCTTTATTTAAATGAATAAATAAAAACATAGTAGAAAAATATATACAGTACATTACATCTGATACAGCATATCAAAGGATTAGCGAAAGGACAATCATATTGATTCATAAGGTTCGACGCGTTTCACCAATTAGGTGAAAAGTGGCTTCATCAGGAACCATTATGGTTGATTGATATCCTTTATAACATACAAAAAAGATTTATATGAGCAGGTATAGAAAACATTTTTTCACTACTAAACATGTTTATTCCCTGAGCGATGTGAGTCTCCTCCCGCCGTACGACTCCTCCCTATTCCTGGCCAGTGGCCAGTAAAATTGCTTCTCTTTTCAGCCAATCAGAAAAGGGGTCTCACGACCCACTTCCTGATTGGCTGGGAGGAGAATCAGTGTGATAATAACGAATATCCATTTGCTATTGTCATACAGCTGGGTGGGCTCAGGATGCAGTGCTCTGTGCCCCGAGCCCATCCTTTTTTGAAGCCTATTATGGCGCTTTTCCACTGCATGGAACCGAACAGTTTGGCTCGCTTTTGCGATTTTCCACTGCATGTTACCACATGGTACGGTGTTGGAACGGTTCGGTACGGTACGGTGGCACTTTTCCACTGCATGGTACCGCATGGTACGGTGTTGGAACGGTTCGGCACGGTACAGTATGGTGGCACTTTTCCACTGCATGGTACCGCATGGTACGGTGTTGGAACGGTTCGGTACGCTACAGTACGGTGGCACTTTTCCACTGCATGGTACCGCATGGTACGGTGTTGGAACGGTTCGGTACGGTACAGTATGGCGGCGCTTTTCCACTGCATGGTACCGCATGGTACGGTGATGGAACGGTTCGGTACGGTACGGTACGGTAGCGCTTTTCCACTACATGGAACTGAACGGTTCGGCTCGCTTTTGCGCTTTTCCACTGCTTGGTACCGCATGGTACGGTGTTGGAACTGTTCGGTACGGTACGGTACGGCAGCGCTTTTCCACTACATAGAACTAAACGGTACGGCTTGCTTAAACAGTACCACCTCGGTTGTGATTCCAAGAGGGCCGTACCGGTACCATATCCCACAATCCTTTGCATGCAGCCTTGACTGTTTGTCACTACTAGCCACAGATTGGTCAGATAATCGTTGTTATCCCACCCACTTACTACTTTAGTAGAAAAGCAAACCGTACTGATCCGTTCCAACACCGTACCATGCGGTACCATGCAGTGGAAAACCAAACCGAGCCAAGCAGGGCCAAGAAGCAGGGCAGAGTGGAGCCGAGCCAGTACTTGCAGTGGAAAAGTGCCAATAGAGCCTCTGCCTCTAATCACGTGCTTAAAAAAATAAATAAAAAAAAAACCCCATTGGAATCCATGCGTCAGGCACCCTGCATGTAGAATAGGGGGCCAGACGCATGGATGGGGGGGGGGGGAGGGCAGTGCCCCTGCGCCCCCAATGGATGGGCCGCCACTGCCTGGAAGTATAAATCCAAACGATAATCAATATACTCATTATAATGTATGTGAGACCAAGAAGGCATCCTATCCAGAGTGCCAGAAATATACCAGAAAATGTATTTATATATACTGTAACTCATTGTAGTGTCTTTTTTCTTGATAATATGAGTTTGATAAAGAATTGCGCAAATATCTTGCGATATAAGAAATTGCAACGGCCACCATTTCATTCTCCATGGTCCCTGCTATCAGAAAATATACCAATGTTTGGGGGTTTATAGTCATTTCTAGTAAATAAAATGAAGGTTTTAACGTGTGTCTAAAATGGTAAAATGACCCCCTATAGGCAGGTGGTTAATAAAGGGCAATTCTCAGCCAAAGGCATTTACTAACATTCAGGAATACCGCACTCTATTTTATATTTTTTCACAGCTGGACTCCACGCAGATTTAAATGGCATCAATTATTAAAAGTATATCATAGTTATTAATGCAAGCAGTATGAGGAGCTGCATCTGAATGCTGACCTTATTGGTCTAGGAAATATAGACAGGGTAATGAGGTAGGGATTACAGAGAGGTGTTATTGGGGGGTAGGAAATATGGAGACATTAGTGGGATAGGGATTAATAAGATGGTAGTGGGGGTAGGGAATATAGAGATCCTAGGGGGGTAGGTTATATGGAGACTGTAGTAAGGTAGGGATTACAGAGATGGTAGTGAGGGATAGGGAATACGGAGACATTAGTAGTAGTGATTACTAAAATGGAAGTGGGGGGTTAAGAAGTACAAAGACAGTAGTGAGGTAGAGATTGCAGAGATGGTAGTGGGGGGTAAGCATTACAAAGACGGTAGTGGGGGGTAGGGAATACGGAGATGGTAGCGGAGGGTAGGGAATACAGAGATGGTAGTGCAGTAGGGAATACAGTAATAGTAGTGGGGGTAGGGAATATAGAGATGGTAGTGGAGGGTAGGGAATACAGAAACAATAGTGCATTAGGGACTACAGTGATGGTAGTGGGAGTAGGGAATACAGAGAGAGTAGGGATTACAGAGATGTTAGTGGGAATAGGGAATACAGAGATGGTAGTTGGGGGGGGGGTAGGGAAAATAGAGATGGTAGTGGGGTAGGGAATATAGAGAAGGTAGTGCAGTAGGGAATACAGAGATGATAGTAGGGGGGAAGTGAAGTAGGGCTGTAGCGTAGGGTGACCAGACGCCCCCGGTTTCCGGGGACAGTCCCCGGACTGAGGATACTGTCCCCGGTCCAAGTCTGTCCCAGGTTTTGTCCCCAGATTCAGGGCCAGTATACCGTAGATAGGGCATCCCATGCTGGCTGAGAAACAACCTGGTGGCTCGAATGTTGACGTCTCTGTGTATTATGTAGTCCTGTGCCCAGCACTCTGTGTATTATGTAGCCCTGTGCCCAGCACTCTGTGTATTATGTAGTCCCGTGCCCAGCGCTCTGTGTATTATGCAGTCCCGTGCCCAGCGCTCTGTGTATTATGTAGTCCTGTGCCCAGCACTCTGTGTATTATGTAGTCCTGTGCCCAGCGCTCTTTGCATTATGCAGTCATGTATCCAGCGCTCTGTGTATTATGCAGTCCTGTGCCCAGCGCTCAGTGTATTATGCAGTCCTGTGTCCAGCACTCTGTGTATTATGTAGTCCTGTGTCCAGCACTCTGTGTATTATGCAGTCCCGTGCCCAGCGATCTGTGTATTATGCAGTCCTGTGCCCAGCGCTCTGTGTATTATGCAGTCCTGTGCCCAGCGCTCAGTGTATTATGCAGTCCTGTGTCCAGCACTCTGTGTATTATGTAGTCCTGTGTCCAGCACTCTGTGTATTATGCAGTCCCGTGCCCAGCGCTCTGTGTATTATGCAGCCCCGTGCCCAGCGCTCTGTGTATTATGCAGTCCTGTGCCGAGCGCTCTGTGTATTATGTAGTCCTGTGCCCAGCACTCTGTGTATTATGTAGTCCTGTGTCCAGCACTCTGTGTATTATGCAGTCCCGTGCCCAGCGCTCTGTGTATTATGCAGTCCTGTGCCCAGCGCTCTGTGTATTATGTAGTCCTGTGTCCAGCACTCTGTGTATTATGCTGTCCCGTGCCCAGCGCTCTGTGTATTATGCAGTCCTGTGCCGAGCGCTCTGTGTATTATGTAGTCCTGTGCCCAGCACTCTGTGTATTATGTAGTCCTGTGTCCAGCACTCTGTGTATTATGCAGCCCCGTGCCCAGCACTCTGTGTATTATGCAGCCCCGTGCCCAGCGCTCTGTGTATTATGTAGTCCTGTGCCCAGCGCTCTGTGTATTATGTAGTCCTGTGCCCAACACTCTGTGTATTATGTAGTCCTGTGCCCAGCACTCTGTGTATTATGCAGTCATGTGCCCAGCACTCTGTGTATTATGCAGTCCTGTGCTATTTGCCAATTTAAAAAAAAATGTAATTTCATTTTAAACATCTGGTCACCTTACTGTAGGGAAGATTTTGACTTTTCCACAGCTGAAGTGTTGCTTGGAGAGTATTAGCAGTTTTCTTTAAACAGTTTTGATGAACGTTGCACTCCTTTGTCACATGACCAAGAACAGTAAGAATTTCCAGCACAAGACGCAGGGCGCAGCTTCTGATTGGTTCTTCTCGCTGTCAGAAACGGGGCTTTGCAGCTGTGATCTTTTTCTGCCTGTTTAATACGTTAGTCAATATTTTGTACATCATCAGTAATCTCTATGAGAAACATTTTACACACTGATATAAAATGTTATAAGGTGCCATGTGATTGCAGACAGATCCTGCCAGACATCCGTGCATTGCTATGATTGGAGCGTCCTCCGATTTCCACCGCTCAGCTTGTAAATCCATTTATGTGAAGACCACTTAGCCGTGTTTCTCCTAATTTCCCCGACAGCGCTTCATCCGGTAAGTGTATAGCTAAATATTTACTTCAATATCTATTAGATGTAATGTATGGGATGTAAACCGTTCTCTAGAGGAATTCCTGTCCTCATTGGCTTCCTGCTGCTCCTCTATGTGGGAATTGTATTGTTGTAGGTGTGTGGATGGGGCACCTCCATGGCCAGGGCTTGGTACTTTGTTTTCTCTTTAACCACTTAAGCCCCGGAGGATTTGGCTGCTCAATGACCAGGCCCTATTTTGCGATTCGGCACTGCGTGACTTTAACGGACGATTGCGCGGTCGTGCGACGCTGTACCCAAATGAAATTGACGTCCTTTTTTTTTTTCCACAAACATAGCTTTCCTTTGGTGGTATTTGATCACCTGTGCGATTTTTTTTTTTTTTTTTGCGCTATAAACAAAAAAAAAAAAAAAAAAAGCGACAATTATAAAAAAAAAAAAAAAAAAATATTTTTCACTTTCTGCTATATAATATTCCCCCAAAAAATTAAAAAATCTATTTTTTTTATACTTTAAAAAAAAACAATATTTTTCCCTTTTTGCTATAGAACATTCCCAATAAAATGTAAAAAATCAAATATTTTTCATCATTTTAGGCCAATTTGTATTCTGCTATATATTTTTGGTAAAAAAAAAAATTCCAATAAGCGTATATTGATTGGTTTGTGCAAAAGTTATCGCGTCTACAAACTAGGGGAAAGATTTATTTCATTTTTATTTATTTATTTATTACTAGTAATGGCGGCAATTTTGAAAAAATAACAATATTTTTCAAATTTTTTTCATATGAAATTCTCAACAAAAAAAAAAATGTAAAAATCTAAATTTTTTAACATTTTAGGCCAATTTGTTTTCTGCTACATATTTTTGGTTAAAAAAAATCGCAATAAGCATATTTTGATTGGTTTGCGCAAAAGTTATCGTGTTTACTAACTACGGGAAAGATTTATGTCATTTTTATTGTTTTTTTTTTTTAACTAGTAATGGAGGCGATCTGCGATTTTATTTTTGCGGGACTGCGACATTGCAGCGGACAGATCGGACCCTTGACTGACATTTTTTACACTTTTGGGGTTACCAGTGACATTACTACAGTAATCAGTGCTATAAATATGCACTGTTACTGTAATAATGATAACTGGCAGGGAAGGGGTTAACTTTATTGGTGATCAAGGGGTTAAGTGTGTCCCTAGGGGTGTGATTCTAACTGTTAGGGGAGTGTGGCTAGTGATGTAATCACAGAGACATGCAATCCTATATAGCAGGATCACATAGCCTCTGTCATTACATCAGGGAGAATGACAGACGGCTGTGTTTACATCAGCCGTCTGTCTTTCTCCTTCTCCTGAGGGAGATCGCGAGTGGCCGGCGGACATTGGAGCCACCGGTAACACACGCTGGCTAGGCGGCGAATGAGCGGGGGTGGGAGCGCACTGACGGCTGCACGCGCTCGCCCCCTACAGGCTTGTGGCCGAGCGACGTACCCCTACGTCACTTTGCCTGTAGGGGGCTGACTGCCGCAGTAAATAGTCGTGCGGCGGTCGGCAAGTGGTTAACCACTTGCCGACAAGCCGCCACAGATATACAGTGGCAGGTTCCCGCAAAACGACGTACCCCTATGTCGCTTTGCGGGGGGCGTGCGCTCATGGTCCAGATCTGTGGGGTCAGCAGCCGTGATTGCCGCCAGGCATCGGCAATTGCTCCCCGTGAAGACAGAACGCCGGTCTGCCGTTATAAATACAGAAGACCGCTGTTCTGTCAACAATGAACACAGGGACCCTGTGTTCCTTTCTATTTAGTGTGCTCATTCCATAAGTCTCTCCCCCATACAGTTAGAAAGCATCCCCTAGGGCAGTGAAAAGAAGAAAAGAAGTTCCCCACAGGGTGGGACTATAACGACCTACAGGTACAAGTCAAAATAGATGTAAGGTGAAGTATTAAAAATTTTTATTTTTTTAATTAAATACCAATAATTAAATTAATTAAAATATTAAATAATTACATTTTATTAATTAAAATTAAATCATTAAAATATCAAAAAACATAACGCCGCAATGGCAAAAATGACATAAAGAGATTGGTATTAAATTGATTGTAGACACAACAAACTGGCAAAAGGCATATATAAAACATGCACGGCTTGATATGAGATACAGTGGCTCACAAGTGAGCATATGCAATACAAGGCGAAACCCAACGCGTTTCGGAATGATATTCCTTCGTCAGGGATATCAGATGTCTTGTAAACACCTAAAATGTTAAAATTGATCAAAATAGTCAGCATGCTGTCTTTAGAGATATATAGAAGTTTGACGGATATTAGTCTAGCCAATTCATTTGAATCAAACATGACCAAGTATAAGGCCAACGAAGGCCCAGATGGCCCTAGGGCAGTGATGAGGAACCTTGGCACCCCGGATGTTTTGGAACTACATTTCCCATGATGCTCATGAGCTCTGCAGTGTAGTTGAGCATCATGGGAAATGTAGTTAAAAAACCTCTGGGGTGCCAAGGTTTGCCATCACTGCCCTAGGGACACATTTAACCCTTTAATCACCCCTCGGTTAACCCCTTCCTTGCCAGTGTCATTATTACAGTAACAGTGCATATTTTTAGCACTGATTACTGTAGTAATGTCACTGGTCCCCCCAAAAGTGTCAAAAATGTCAGTTAGGGGTCCGATCTGTCCGACGCAATTTTGCAGTGCTGCTAAAAATCGCAGATCACCGCCATTACTAGTAATAAATAAATAAATAAAAATTACATAAATCTTTCCCCTAGTTAGTAGATGCGATAACTTTTGCGCAAACCAATCAATATACGCTTATTAGATTTTTTTTTACCAAAAATATATAGCAGAATACAAATTGGCCTAAAATGATGAAAAATTTTTGATTTTTACATTTTATTGGGAATGTTATATAGCAAAAAGGGAAAATGTTTTTTTTTCTTTCAGAATTGTAGCTTTTTTTTTGTTTATAGCGCAAAAAAAATAAAATTGCAGAGGCGATCAAATACCACCAAAAGAAAGCTCTATTTGTGGGAAAAAAAAGACATCAATTTTATTAAGGTACAATGTCGCAGGACCGCGCAATAGTCAGTTAAAGTAACGCAGTGCCGAATCGCAAAAAATGACCTGGTCATTAAGGGGGCAAATCCTTCCGGTCCACAAGTGGTTGAAGAGGTCCTGTCCTGCCTATTTCTATTACAAGGGATGTTTACATTCCTTGTGATAGAATTAAAAGTAATAAAAAAAAAATAAAAAAATTAAAGGGACAGTGTAAAATAAAAAATAAAAGGTAAAATAAATAAGAAAAAGAAAAAAAATTAAAGCGCTCCGTCCTTCCGAGCTCACGTGCAGAAGCGAATGCATATGCAAATCACGCCTACATATGTAAACGGTGTTCAAACCACACATGTGAGATATCACCGCGATCGTTAGAGCGAGAACAATAATTCTAGCCTTAGACCTCCTCTGTAGCTCTAAACTGTTAACCTGTAAAAGTTTTTAAAGCATCGCCTATGGAGATTTTAGCTATCAATGGTTGTCCGCATTCCACGAGCGTGCACAATTTTGAAGCCTGACATGTCGGGTTTCTTTTACATTATAGAAAAAAATGGGCTAACTTTACTGTTTTATTATTTTTAATTAAAAAAAGTGTATTTTTTCCAAAACAATTGCGTTTGTAAGACCGCTGCACAAATACGGTGTGACATAAAGTATTCCAACAATCTCCATTTTATTCTCTAGGGTCTCTGCTGATAATGTTTGGGGGTTTCTAAGTCATTTTCTAGCAAAGAAAATACTGAGTTTACCTTGTAAACCACAAGTGTCAGAAAAAGGCCCCGGTCCTTAAGTGGTTACTGTCTCCATCTCTCTTTTTCCTTCGCTCTTTTTCTATGTAGCCATCTATTCTCAATGTGTTCACCTCTAGAGGGTCCCCATGATGTAAGTGCAGCCTGCTGTATAATCAGAGCATAGACAGTCAGACTGTCAGAATGAGACACCTAAGCCATGCCCTACCTTCCACTGAACATCGTCTTCTGTGTATTTATAGCGCCTGTGCCTGCTGGCCCCGCCCCCTGTTATGGCTTGGCTCCTCCCCCTGGTCTGACTCAGCTCCTCCTAGGCTTCCTTTCATCTCACTCACCTCCAGTTCAGCGGCGATTGTCTCTGTGCTGGACTGGAGGTGGGACTGTTTTGTTCATAGGGCGGGCTTGAGGGAGAGAAGGGGATGTACAGAATCGAAAGGCCATCATCTATCCCATTGATGGTGAACCTTGGCACCCCAGATGCTTTGGAACTATATTTCCCATGATGCTCATACACTCAGTTGTGTAGTTGAGCATCATGGGAAATGTAGTTATAAAACATCTGGGGTGCCAAGGTTCACCATCACTGATCTATATTGTAGCTGACTGTTTGAGAAGGAGAGCAGATAGATTGGCCGTGTGTGGAAGCAGCAGATGAGATTGACAGGGCTTTACTGCCTGTGCCCATCACGGCGAGCCTTGTCTGCTGTGCTGAGCTAGGTAAACGTGCGATCAGGGCCGGCACCAGCATAAGCATCCCTGGACCTGTGGATTTAGCGCCCCCCCTCTCCTGAAGCCCTTGGCTGCCTTATGCTGGCACCGGCTCTGAACTTAATGTCAGGGTGCCAGGAAACCAGATCACAGGAAGATGCAAGTAAAATGAAGCGATTTATTTATGCAACAATAATAATTGCACAGCAAGAGAGAGGAGCAAAATCAAGAACAGCCGGGGTCAAGTTTAGAAGCAGGTAGTCATCCAAGCCGGGATCAAGTCCAGGAACAGGTAGTCACCCAAGCCGAGATAGAGTCCAGAAGCGGGTAGTCTGCCGAAACCGGGTTGTCGTCTTATGCAGTGTCAGCTGCCGATGCCGAATCCAGATCCAAGAAGGTCGTCAGCCAAGCCAAGTCAGGCATGGGAAAACCACAGAGACCAGAGGACTGCATCTTGGAGCACAAATGCAAGGGCAAGGTCTGAAAGCCATCAGGATATATATATATAGTCAGGTGTGCAACATCATCACTGAGCAATGCCCAGGCAGCAGACAAGTGATGATGCAAACAGAGTTTATAAGAGACAGCAGTCTGCACATGTCCAAGATGGCTGCCACCAGGAAAGCAAGGTAAGACCTTGACACGTAACTATGCCCCCTTTCACAAAACCAGCTTTGTAAAGACGTGGTTGGATCAGCTTGACGTGAGGAACTTGAGTGTCCTGCACAAAGCCCTGACCTCAACCCTACTGAACACCTTTGGGATGAATTGGAATGCCGGTTGTGAGCCATGTCTTCTCATCCAACAAAAGTACTTGACCTCACAAATGGTCTTTTGTGGGCGCAAATTCCCACAGACACGGTGCCAAATCTTGTCTTGGTTTCCCAGAATAATTGAGCTTCTAATAGCTACAACTCCGGCTGGAAACTTTTTTTTCTGTTACTTTTAAATAGACTATGGAAAGGTTGCAACATATGTGAGAATTTTATAGCTCTGGGAGTTTTAACAACCAAACCAATTCTCTTAATTTCTTGTCTGGTCCTTGTCAGTGGGTCAGGAACAGAAAGCGAATGTCCTCAATGAGGTCACAGACCTCAATGGGGGAATTGCTATTATATATCAACCAAATGTACGGATCACCATTCTTGGTGTTTCTGCTGATGACCTTTTTCCATTATGGGCACACTTCCACAGTTTTGGGGGAGCAGTAGACTGTCCCTTGTTGCATTTTCATGCTATATTTCATCCTTTTGTCACTCGGAAAGCCTAAATTAAAAATAAAAAGTGACTTTTATGTACTGTACACTAAATAAATGTGCACTAGGTGTGGAGAACATGTTGGCCACAAAAATCTGTGGTCAAAGGAAAGATGGCTGGAGATGGACATTGAAAACTAAAATATGTCCCAGATAAAAGCCTCTATGGGGTATTTTTGTTTCCAACAAATTATACATTATCTGTAAAGGAAGCAAATGCCTCCTGGGGGGTTTGTGTGTTAGGCTTGTTCACTCAATAAACTGAAAACGCAAAAGCCTGCACTGAGAGCCCCCTTTTGCCCCGATGTATATTTAACGTGAGAAGCATTTTTTGGACAATACTGGTGTCAAATGATCAGTCATCTGCCCCCTGGCCTGGAGATTTTCCAACACAATTCCAACATCAGAGGTGCCTCTTTAAGAGCCCTTGAAGTGGTATAAAATTAAAAAAACAAAAAATATTATGTTGCTTCTTACCAATTCTTAAGTGTGGTGACTGCATGCATTTTCTTGTTTAGGCATTATTTCCCTTTATTTTAACCTGTTGATCTTGCCAGTAAGCCTTTTTATATTTTAACTCTTTTTACAAGACCAAGCTGTTCAGCAAAAATGGCAGTTGGAGACCAAGCTATCCAGGAAAATTGGCAGTTAGAGACCAAGCTATCCAGGAAAATTATATATATATATATATATATATATTTTTTTTTTTTTAAATTTAGCTGTATATTTCTTGCTACTACCATAAATTTCAACCAAACAACCCAAAAAGTTTTTTCTTGCCCCTGACTATCACAGTGAAACCACATATATGTATGTTTTTGTTTGTGCCCCTGGTACAGCCCAAAAACAATAGTGCACATTTTGCTTTTTTTATCCTACCTAAAACCACACTGACGCTAATGAATACTAAATAAAAAAAAAAAAAAATACTGACCCTGACCTTTGAACCCTGACCTTGACCCAAACATTAATCCTGTATTTCACAATACCCGCCACACTGCCGTACCCGTAAAAAGAAAAGAAAAACCTTCTGGTCTTGTGGAAGGCTCCCACCATCTGCCTACTATGTCTTCTGATATTTCTTAAATAACGAATGGGCCAAGTTGCCCAATGATGTCAACGGATGACACCCGCCCCCTTGTGATGTCAACGATCCAGCATGCCTCGGTTGATGATGTCACAAGAAGGCGGGGCCAACTGGTGACCTCGTCAGACGGCCCCGCCCCTTAGCTATGTTAGATCTTTCAGATGGCGGACCAGGCGAGACCAGAAGGTTTTTTTTTTTGGATCCGACAGTGTGGTGGGCGTCGTAATTGACAATGGATCTTCACATACTATGTACCCCATATTTATTCACATAGGGGGTCAGGATCTGGGGGCCCCCTTGTTAAAGGGGGCTTCCAGATTCTGATAAGCCACCAGCCTGCAGACCCCCACAACCACTGGCCAGAGTAGTGGGGAAGAGGCTATTGTCCCCATCAACATGGGGACAGGGTGTTTTCACCCCCATGTTGAGGGCATGTGGCCTGGTATGGTTCAGGAGGGGGGATGCTCGCTCATCCCCCCCCTTTCCTGGCCTGCCGGGCTACATGTTCAGATAAGGGTCTGGTATGGATTTTGGGGGAACCCTACATGTTTTTTTTCTGAATTTTTTTATTGCCGACAGCTGATGAGCTGATTAATTTTCAACCAATCCAAATTCGAATGGTCCTGAAAATTTGGAATTTGTTGGAAAACGAATATACGAAACGAAATTAAATGAATTTTAACTAAATTCATTACTATTTCATTCAAAGTTTCATGAACATCCGAATCTTCAATTAACCATAAATTCATCCGAATTTATATTCGGGCCAAAACGAATTGCATATGTCCCATGGCAGGACCCAAGGCTTCCCAGCAGAACATTGCCCAAAGCATCACGCTGCTTCTGCTGGCTTGTCTTCTTCCCATACTGTATCCTGGTGTCCTCTCTTCCCAGGTAAGTGACACACACACATGGCCATCCAAATGATGTAAAAGAAAATGTGATTTATCAGCCCCGGCCACCTTCTTTCATTGCCCCATGGTCCAGTTCTGTTGCTTAAAGTGGAGTTCTACCCCCCCCCCTTCCGAAAATTAAAAGTCAGCAGCTACACATACTCTAGCTGCTGACTTTTAATATTAGGACACTTACCTGTCCTGGAATCCTGCGATGTTGGCACCACTGTCGATGTTTCCATCGGCTGTTGGGTGCTGCCACCTCCATTGCCAGTAAGGGAACCCGGCAGTGAAGCCTTGCAGGGTCCCTACTGTGCATGCAGAAGGAGGAGTAGGGGGCCGAACCTTGGACGTACCTCGCCGAGGCGAGGTCCAACGGAAGTGGGGACAGGGTACCTCTCAAAAACAGGTACACGCTCCCCTCTCCCCCCTAAAAGGTGCCAAATGTGGCACTGGAGGGGGGAGGAGACAGATAAGCAGAAGTTTCACTTTTGAGTGGAACTCTGCTTGAAATGCACATTGTAGGTGCTTTTGTCTGTGGGCACAGGTCAGCATGGGAGACCGATCAGCGGCTGCGCAGCCCCATATGCAACAAACTGCGATACCCATTTTTTCTGCTTTCAACACATAAACTTCATGGACAACATGTTTACTTTCTGATTAATATATCCCACCCACTTTCAGATGCCCTTTTAACAAGCCAATGAATGTTATTTACTTAACCTAAACCAGAAAATGAAAAATGGTCCTGGGAATCCCCATATAAGATTATGGCAGTGCCTACAATGTACATTAAGTAAATAAGGGGGCATGCTTTAAAGCAGAGCTCCAGTCTCCTTGGCATTTTTTTTTTTTTTTAAAAAGCACCCCCGTTATTCTCTTTACTTAAGATACTGTTACAAGTGTAATTATTCTTTTTACTTGGTTATTACTCACAGGATCCCAGCAGGCAAACAGCGGCCATTTATGATGTGGGCATTTGAAGCCCTCTCCTAATTCTTTCTGGGGATTTGGTGCAGCTGGCTACCCAGCATGCACCTCCCGTTCTTGCACCTGAGAAGTGTTGATTACAGGTTGCCATCGCAATGGCAGCATCGTCGGAAGTTCCCTCCCCATTGTTATGGCAACTTGTCAAACAAATAAATCCAGCGGTGTCCCGAACACAGCGTCTGTACTTCATTCCGGCAGATACTATTTCTCAAAAATGATGCCTAACTCCTACCAATTGCATAATTTCTGGTCTCGAAATACAGCAAGATTTCACTATTAGGCTTCCTGAGGACTCCTGGGATAGATGACGCTGATATCCCAGGAATCCTCAGGAGTTATTATTATACAGGATTTATATAGCGCCAACAGTTTGTACAGCACTTTACAATGTGAGGGCAGACAATACAGTTACAATACAATACAGGAGGAATCAGAGGGCTCTGCACTTTAGAGCTTACAATCTAGGAGGGAGGGTCAGGTGATGAGCCAATGGGCTGATGGAGAAAATGAAAATACAGTTGTTAGGTGTGCGTAGGATAGGCTTCTCTAAAGAGGAGGGTTTTTAGGGATCATCTCAAAGCTAATAGAGTGGGAAATAGTTGCACAGATTGGGGTAGAGAATTCCATAGGATGGGAGAGGCTCGGAAGAAGTCCTGGATACGAGTATGGGAGGAGGTGATGAGGGACCTAGAGAGCAGGAGGTCTTGAGGGGAACGAAGAGAATGATTAGGTTGGTATTTTGAGACTAGGCTAGTGATGTAGCTGGGGGCCAAGCTGTGGATGGCTTTGTAAGATGCTGTTAGTATTTTGAATTTAATTTGTTGGGTGAGCAGAAGCCAGTGAAGGGATTGACAGAGAGGAGCAGCGGACACTGAGCGATTGGTAAGATGGATGAGTCTGGCGGCAGCATTCATGATGGATTGAAGGGGGGATAGCCTGTGTAGAGGTAAGCCAATGAGAAGGGAATTGCAGTAGTCGAAGCGAGAGATGACCAGGGAGGGAACTCGGAGCTTTGTTGTGTCATTGGTTAGAAAGGGGCGTATTTTGGAGATGTTGCGAAGGTTGAGGCGGCAATATTTGGAAGAGGCTTGCACGTGGGGACTAATCACCTAATGACCAAATCGCCTAGGCGGCCAAGACTTGAAGTGGTACCTGTATACAGGAATTAAAGGTATTTAGAAAAAAAAAAAAAAAGATATCTATTTATAACTGTACTGCGGGTGGGCTTTCTGATATAAGCAACATATAAAAATGAGTGGAACTCCGCTTTAGGTCTGGAAGAAAATAGATTTAACCCCTATACTGTATATGAAAAGGCAAGTAAGAGCTGTGAAAATACAGAATACAAATTAAAATTTCTATTATTCTGTCTCTCTTGTTTACCCAAGGGCTTCTACACACAAACAATAAATCATATGAATATATGTCAGCCATGGATTCTAATCCCAAATTACAAAATAAGAAATAATTGTAAATTCATTTTAAAGAGGAAGTAAACCCTCCTCTACAACTTGTACCTATAGGCAAGCCTATGATAAGGCTTACCTATAGGTACTGTAAATATCTCCTAAACATGTACCGTTTAGGAGATATTTACCTTACATGTCGCCAGTGACGTCACTGGCGCATGCGCTCTGAAGGAACGGCCGATCGTGCCGTTCCTTCAGAGCCCCGTGCCGTGACTGTCGGCTCCCGCGCGCGTGCGCGGGAGTGACGTCACCGCGGCTCCGGCCAATCAGATGGCCGGATGCCGCGATCCCGGAAGACGGGCGACTAGACATGTCGCCCGTCATAGAGGTGAGTGAGCGGCACG
Organism: Pelophylax lessonae; assembly: GCF_965119305.1. Lineage (NCBI taxonomy): Eukaryota > Metazoa > Chordata > Amphibia > Anura > Ranidae > Pelophylax > Pelophylax lessonae. Next base: position 865,086,645 of record NC_138768.1, on the reverse strand, counting down.
GCGGGGGCTCGTTCTGAGGTAAGTATTGCATAATGAGCTAATATGCGATGCATACTAGCTCATTATGTCTTTCTTTTGCAGGGTGTAAGAAAAAAAAAAATTTTATTCGAGTTTACAACCTCTTTAAACCCAGGGCTGAATTCTAAGAAATGTATGAATCACAACTTTTCGCTATTAAATAAAATCTCTTCACTCGTGTTGTTCCACATGTAATGTGCAATCCTATTTTATTGTTCATTACATGTGAAATAATAAAAGTGATGTGATTTTATTTAATCATGAAAAGTTGTGATACATATGTTTCTTTTTATTCAGCCCCGGGTTTAAAAATCCATTTAAAATGATTTCTCTGATCTCAAAATGTGGAATAGACTCCCTCAAGAACCACTTCTGGCCGGCTCGGTAAATTGTTTTAAAAAAGAGCTGGATGCCTTCCTAAACTCATAAAGAAAAAAAAAAATATATATATATATCTATATATCTATCTATCTATCTATCTATCTATCTATCTATCTATCTATCTATCTATCTATCTATCTATCTATCTATCTATCTATCTATCTATCTATCTATCTATCTATCTATCTATCTATATATATATATATATATATACACATACACACACACACACACACACATATATATATATATATATATATATAGTGCCTTGCAAAAGTATTCAGCCCCCTTGAACTTTGCGACCTTTTGCCACATTTCAGGCTTCAAACATCAATATATAAAACTGTAATTTTTTGTGAAGAATCAACAACAAGTGGGACACAATCATGAAGTGGAACACTTACTCTCTCGACATAATGTTTTCTATGCTGATACCCTTTACATGCTTTAGGTTCCCACTAAATTTCCACATGTTAAGTATTGGATAGTTGTCCTGTGTTAACTTTGTTTTCTCCCCCATCCTCTGTACGCATATGTGTTGAATTATGCCTGTATTCTACTGATGTTTACGCACTTTTATACCTCAATAAAATATTTTCAATATATATATATATATATATTCATTATTAAAAATCATTATCTTAAGTTAAAAAAAAAAAATGAAGTGGAACAAAATTTATTGGATATTTCAAACTTTTTTAACAAATAAAAACTGAAAAATTGGGCGTGCAAAATTATTCAGCCCTCTTAAGTTAATACTTTGTAGCGCCACCTTTTGCTGCGATTACAGCTGTAAGTCGCTTGGGGTATGTCTCTATCAGTTTTGCACATCGAGAGACTGACATTTTTGCCCATTCCTCCTTGCAAAACAGCTCGAGCTCAGTGAGGTTGGATGGAGAGCGTTTGTTAACAGCAGTTTTCAGTTCTTTCCACAGATTCTCGATTGGATTCAGGTCTGGACTTTGACTTGGCCATTCTAACACCTGGATGTGTTTATTTGTGAACCATTCTATTGTAGATTTTGCTTTTATGTTTTGGATCATTGTCTTGTTGGAAGACAAATCTCCGTCCCAGTCTCAGGTCTTTTGCAGACTCCATCAGGTTTTCTTCCAGAATGGTCCTGTATTTGGCTCCATCCATCTTCCCATTAATTTTAACCATCTTCCCTGTCCCTGCTGAAGAAAAGCAGGCCCAAACCATGATGCTGCCACCACCATGTTTGACAGTGGGGATGGTGTGTTCAGGGTGATGAGCTGTGTTGCTTTTACGCCAAACATAACGTTTTTCATTGTTGCCAAAAAGTTTGATTTTAGTTTCATCTGACCAGAGCACCTTCTTCCACATGTTTGGTGTCTCCCAGGTGGCTTGTGGCAAACTTTAAACGACACTTTTTATGGATATCTTTAAGAAATGGCTTTCTTCTTGCCACTCTTCCATAAAGGCCAGATTTGTGCAGTATACGACTGATTGTTGTCCTATGGACAGAGTCTCCCACCTCAGCTGTAGATCTCTGCAGTTCATCCAGAGTGATCATGGGCCTCTTGGCTGCATCTCTGATCAGTCTTCTCCTTGTATGAGCTGAAAGTTTAGAGGGACGGCCAGGTCTTTGTAGATTTGCAGTGGTCTGATACTCCTTCCATTTCAATATTATCGCTTGCACAATGCTCCTTGGGATGTTTAAAGCTTGGGAAATCTTTTTGTATCCAAATCCGGCTTTAAACTTCCCCACAACAGTATCTCAGACCTGCCTGGTGTGTTCCTTGTTCTTCATGATGCTCTCTGCGCTTTAAACGGACCTCTGAGACTATCACAGTGCAGGTGCATTTATACGGAGACTTGATTACACACAGGTGGATTCTATTTATCATCATTAGTCATTTAGGTCAACATTGGATCATTCAGAGATCCTCACTGAACTTCTGGAGAGAGTTTGCTGCACTGAAAGTAAAGGGGCTGAATAATTTTGCACGCCCAATATTTCAGTTTTTTATTTGTTAAATAAGTTTGAAATATCCAATAAATTTCGTTCCACTTCATGATTGTGTCCCACTTGTTGTTGATTCTTCACAAAAAATTACAGTTTTATATCTTTATGTTTGAAGCCTGAAATGTGGTAAAAGGTAGCAAAGTTCAAGGGGGCCGAATACTTTCGCAAGGCACTGTATATATATATATATATATATATATATATATATATATATATATATATATATACATACATACATACACACACACACACACACACACACACACACACACACACACACACATATATATATATATATATATATATATATATATATATATATATATATATATATATACAGGGCTCTTTTTCAGTGGGAACGTGGGGGAACGCAGTTCCGGCAGCTCCAGCCCTGAATTTATGTATTGGCAAAAAGTGCTGGGGTGTGCTGCAGGGTCTATTAAATTGATGGATCTATTCTAGCTGGAGGGGATCTAGTTTTGCAGGGGGTCTATTGTTGCTGGTGGGCAACCTACTGTTGCTGGGGGGTCAGTTGTTGCTGGGAGAGTTCTACTGTTGGGGGAGAGGTCTATTATTGGCTGACAGGAATCTATTGATGCTGGCTGGGGGGGTCTGCTGTTGCTACCGGGAGTCTATTGTTGCTAGGGGAGACATTTTGTTGTGGGTGGTTCATTGTTGTTAGGAGGATCTATTGTTGCAAGCGGGGGACCCTATTGTTACTGGCTGCAGGGTATCTATTTTACTTCTTTTCTTGTTATCAATACCAAATTCCATACAAATAATTCAGCATCACAAAATGATACGTGGTTCTGTATTCTCTAAAGAGGCAGCACTGGGAGGTGGGTAGGGGGTGGAACCAAGGAATGATGCTCTGAGGAGTGTCGGGCACTAAAAGGGGTGAGCTGGAAAGGGGCAGTTCCTGCATATTTTCTGAGAAAAAAAGCCCTATATATATATATATATATATATATATATATATATATATTTGGATACTAATATTTAAAAGGAATAACAGCAGGGATTGGTAATCCAGGGAATATCTGATTGCCATCAGCAGATCAGATATGATTTTTTTTTCCCCTGCTGGAGCAGATAGGGTCATGCTTTATTGTTTTTTTTTCTTTTTTGTCTTCTTCTGGATCCTCTGGATCGGCTATGCGTATATCTACTGGCTGGCTACTATGGAACAGGGAGACATTTGGTGCATATTTTTTAAGCACAGCATTGAGGGGCAGTCTTTGGAACACTACCTTCCATCCTAGGCATCCCTTAGTGATATGGCTGGTCCCTGGTTCTGTGCTCCTTGCTATCTATGCCATTCCTCATTTATCTTTAAACCATATCCTCTGGGGTTCTGGTTAATATGCAGCATCATCTCTAGACACACTCTATTGTATATGATATTATCCTAAGGTCTCCTGAGGAAGCGACACACCGCAAAACCCGTTGGACCTTCCTGTGTATATTACAGACGCAGCACCTCCTACAATTGAGGACTGTTATACCCTCTGTGTAACTTAACAATTATGTGATATCGACATGATGTATTGCTATATGAAGGTCAGGTCTATTAGCAGGGAGATATAGAGGTTGCGTTTGTAGCTCAGCTTAACCGGTTCCCGACCGCCCGCCACCTTTTTACTGCCACAGTGCGGCTCTTCTGTTCGAACCGACCCAGACCTACGTTGGTCGCACGCCTGCCGCTAGGGGGTGAGCATGCGCCGCCGCACGCGCTTCCACCCCCACTCAGCAGCGAGGACTCTGATGCATGGGACAGGCGGCTCCGATTGCCACCTGACACCCGTGATCGCTCCCCGCTGAGAGAGGAGGACGGTCAGCTGTTGTAAACACAGCCGACCGTTCTTCTCTCTGGAATGATCACAGAGTGCCTGTGGTCCTTCTATATAGGATCACAGGTCTCTATGATCATTTCACAACCCACACCCTCCCACAGTTAGAAACAAGCCCCTAGTTACACATTTAACCCCTTGATCACTTACTGTGTTAACCCCTTCCCTGCCAGTGACATTATTACAGTAACAGTGCATATTTATAGCACTGATTACTGTAGTAATGTCACTAGTCCCCCCAAAAGTGTCAAAATTGTCAGTCCGGGGTCCGATCTGTCCGCCGCAATGTTGCAGTCCCGAAAAAAAAATCGCAGATTGCCGCCATTACTAGTTTAAAAAAAATCACATAATTCTTTCCCGTAGTTAGTAGACGCGATAACTTTTGCGCAAACCAATCAAAATATGCTTATTGCGATTTTTTTTTACCACAAATATGTAGCAGAAAACAACTTGGCCTAAAATGTTAAAACATTTTGATTTTTAATTTTTTTTTTTTTTGGGAATGTTATATAGCATAAAGTGAAAAATATTGTTTTTTTTTCAGAATTGTCGCTCTTTTTTGTTTATACCACAAAAAATAAAAATTGCAGAGGTGATCAAATGAAATGTAAACAAATCCGCGCTTAGGATAATTCTAGATTCCTGGTATTTAATATTGGCTGCAGCCCACCTTTATACTATATTACTAAGAATATAGTGAGAATGAAGAGAAAGGAGGGGGAAGGTGTATGGCGCTGCCAAAGACTGCTGATGTTTCTATATGTCCAAAATTTAGGCGTTATAGATACATACAATATAAATCACCACTATGAATAAAGTGTCCAGTGCATCCTATGTGTCTTCCTATTGAATGTGCAATACTAAAAGAAAATACAAATAAATAATAAGTATTGTGCTGAAAAGTGGATATAGAATAAGTGAGAATTGGTATGATGAGAAAATTAGATGAAATGTATGAATTAAAAAATAGATAAAGGGGTGAATTGTACAGAATAAAAATAAATATATAAAAAATAAAAAATATAAAAAATATAAAAATGGATCCACTTAAATTATGACTTAAATAAGGTGCACAATAGGTAGATAAATATTATAGCAGCAATGATACAAGAATAAATAAGTCCGTTACACCTAAGAAAGAACAAATAGTCCCACAATGCAAGAAAATTTCCTAAAAAACTTGGCAAAAAAAGGTGACTTGAGTGCAGGTGTTCTGATAAAATATTAAAGGTGCTCAGGTATATGGTGACCGTTCAGTGCTCCCCGCACCCCTTGGACCGCACTCACCAGAACTATGTACCCCTGCAGGGGTATCAGGCCTTGTCTATAATCCTGGGTCTCCTCCACTGACCATCAAAGTGGTTGGGTGGTCCGATTATCTGCCCGAATCTTGTGAACCAGGTTCCTTGATGTTAGGGTCCGAAGGTGTATCGATATATGGGGGAAGAAGGCTCACATAGAGTAGTACTGCGTTCACTCTGCTGAGTTATTAGGAGCTGCCAGTCTGCACATTGCAAGAAACAATGCAAGGTGTTTCTTGCAATGTGCAGACTGGCAGCTCCTAATAACTCAGCAGAGTGAACGCAGTACTACTCTATGTGAGCCTTCTTCCCCCATATATCGATACACCTTCGGACCCTAACATCAAGGAACCTGGTTCACAAGATTCGGGCAGATAATCGGACCACCCAACCACTTTGATGGTCAGTGGAGGAGACCCAGGATTATAGACAAGGCCTGATACCCCTGCAGGGGTACATAGTTCTGGTGAGTGCGGTCCAAGGGGTGCGGGGAGCACTGAACGGTCACCATATACCTGAGCACCTTTAATATTTTATCAGAACACCTGCACTCAAGTCACCTTTTTTTGCCAAGTTTTTTAGGAAATTTTCTTGCATTGTGGGACTATTTGTTCTTTCTTAGGTGTAACGGACTTATTTATTCTTGTATCATTGCTGCTATAATATTTATCTACCTATTGTGCACCTTATTTAAGTCATAATTTAAGTGGATCCATTTTTATATTTTTTATATTTTTTATTTTTTATATATTTATTTTTATTCTGTACAATTCACCCCTTTATCTATTTTTTAATTCATACATTTCATCTAATTTTCTCATCATACCAATTCTCACTTATTCTATATCCACTTTTCAGCACAATACTTATTATTTATTTGTATTTTCTTTTAGTATTGCACATTCAATAGGAAGACACATAGGATGCACTGGACACTTTATTCATAGTGGTGATTTATATTGTATGTATCTATAACGCCTAAATTTTGGACATATAGAAACATCAGCAGTCTTTGGCAGCGCCATACACCTTCCCCCTCCTTTCTCTTCAGAGGTGATCAAATACCACCAAAATAAAGCTCTATTGATGGGGAAAAAAGAGAATCAATTTTATTTGGGTACAGCATTGCACGACCGCGCAATTGTCCGTTAAAATAATGCAGTGCCGAATCGCAAAATTTGGCCTGGTCATTATGGGGGAAAATCTTCCGGTCCAGAAGTGGTTAATGGAAATTATTACATACTTGGCTGCTTGTATTTTTTTTTTTTTTTTTGTCAATATTAGTCTTTTGTACACAATAAAATGTAATCATGTTTAACACTTTTGGGTTGTGCTTTCATTCCTGAGAACTATTATTATCATTATTGGGCCCTCTGATTCCTCCTGTATTGAATTGTATTGTAACTGTACTGTTTGCCCTCGTGTTGTAAAGCGCTGTGCAAACTGTTGGCGCTATATAAATCCTGTATAATAATAATAATAACATGTATTATTATTATTATTATTATTATTATTATTATTATAATAATACTATTAATGAAAATAATAATAATAATAATTATTATCATTAATATTATTTTACAGGATTTATATAGTGCCATCAGTTTGTGCAGCACTTTACAATATAAAAGGGGGCAATATAGTTACAATACAAAAAAAAAAAAAACAAGAAAACAAGAGGATTATAGAGGGCCCTGCTCATAAGAGTTTACAATCTAACTAAAGACACATTGGTAGGTTAACTGGCTCCTGTCTAAATTGGCCCTGGTATGTGTATGTATGAATGTCAGTTAGGGACCTTAGATTGTAAGCTCTTTGAGGGTAGGGACTCATGTGAATGTACAATGTATATGTAAAGCGCTGCGTAAATTGACGGCACTATATAAGAATCTGAAATATATAAGAACCTGAAATAAAAAAAATAAATAAAACTATGGCAGTGTGGGACATCCCATTCTTTATGCTTATTTGGTGTCTATATTTATAACTCGAGATGTGGTGCGATTCATACCGAATTTCATCTTTATAATTTTGTGCGTATAGCATTGTCTATATATGAAGGGTTTCTATTTATTATTTTTTTCTGTTGGTTGAACTAGATAGACTTGTGTCTTTTTGCAACCCAAGTATGTAACTATGAGGTCAATTCACTCACGATTATCGAATGTGATATTTTAGTTTTTTTTTTTTTTTTTTTTTTGGAAATGTCGCATGGAGTAAAAAAAGAAAAAAAAAATATCAAAGTAAAACATTGAATTTGAGGCAAATGCTACCAATCCATTAAATATATAAATACTGTATTAAAAAAATACAAATTCATTAAATATTTAAATACTGTATTAAAAAAAAAAATAGAGATAAATCATTAATTTGCTATAAAAAAACACACATTTGTTATTTATCTCACTGTATCGGCAGTTGAAATTTTAGGAATGTACAAAATAACGATGAAGAGAGCTCTGCACTGGCCAGTAAGTTAAAAGTATACAATGTATCGTATCAATGTGGAAATGGTCTGCCCTGACCTCAGGAATGTAAACAAATTGTAACATTGCACAAGCTGGAGATCATTCTGTGAATGAAGGCACACTATGTTTTCATAGTTTCACAAACTTTCTGTGAGTCTTTATTTATAGAACAATCTTCCTGTAAAGTAGTGTTAGCCTATTAAAAAAAAAAAACAAAAAAAACAACATTGTGATAAAACAACATAAATATAACACTGGATATAAAACATACACAGAACACTCATAGCATTATGACCAAACAAAACCAAAAATGGAAACAGTGCACTGGAAATAAACAGTAGTTCGTGGCCAATGTTGAATGGAGATAATGTCCAAGAAACGGTTAAAAACAATACTGTCCAGTATTGAAAGGATAAGAATGAGTATTTAATAGTTACAAGGTTGTGTAACAATGTGTTGTAATTAAAACAGCCGCCATATTGTGGTGTAGGCTCATGGGCAGTGGGGTATTTTGTATTTGTGCTGCCCTAGGCAAGACTAAAGTCGGGAGCCCCCCCATCTAAATGTGCCCCACCCCTTCCTGTCTAAGATCCGCCCATTCATCTGTAAACTCCACCCTTTCCTCTTTAGGACTTGGACTTATATGGCACTTTTCCACTGCATAGAACCGTACCGGCTCGGCACGCTTTTGTGCTTTTCCACTGCGGTACCGCATGGTATAGGGTCGGAACGGTTCGGTACGGTACGGTATAGGTTTGCTTTTCCACTGCATGGAACCGAACGGTACGGTACGGTACGGCTCTGAAAAAACAGTACCTACTCGATTGTGGTTCCAACAGGTACCAAACTGGTACCATATCCCACAAACCTTTGCATGCAGTCACTACTAGCCACTGATTGGTCAGAGAATCACACCCACCCCGTTGTTATCCCACCCACTTAACTTTAGTACTACTTTAGTGGAAAAGCAAACCTATACCGTACCGAACCGTTCCGACACTATACCATGCGGTACCACAGTGGAAAAGCAAACCGGGCCAAGCAGGGCCGAGTAGAGCCGAGCCGGTACTAGCCGGTACTTGCAGTGGAAAAGTGCCAATAGTCCACTAGTTGGGGGGAGAGGGTCTCACTTTCTCAGCTTTTGGGGGTTCTCCCTGGGAATTGCATTCCTTCACTTTTGGGAGGGTCCCAGAATTAACTCCTTAAGTCTAAGGATGTAATCCCCCCCCCCCAATAAATAAATAAATTGAAGAACTACAAGTCCCAGCATGAACACCACAAGGGGGTGCTGTACTTGCAGTGAGGAAGGTGGGATAACTGTCACTGAGAGCGTGGTTTTCAAGTGAGAGCTGTGTGGAGTGTGAGCTGCTGCTGCTGACCGGACCCCCCTGAGACCACGAGATGGTGGCGGCAGCGGCGGCTAGGGACCCGAGGGCCAAGAAGCAGATCATGAGAGGCACCAGTGGCGGCGGGTGACCAGGGGACCGGGAGCGGTGGCAGGCGAACCTGGGATTAAGTGCGGTGGGAGAGACAGCGGAACGGGAGGTGGCGGATAGGTGAAAGTGCTGAGATGGGGAGTGAGGGATTGTGACAGCAAAGGTGGTGGGAGCAGAGAAGCAGGTTCTTCATTCTGGTAATTGCTATTACAGAGCAGAGAAGCAGGCTGTCTGCTGACTGACTGACTGAGGGAGAAGAAATCGCTGACAAGCCCTGCAAGTGACAGTCTCACAGAGCACAGAGACATTAACTGGTAAAAAAGACTGAGACTGTGACTGTGAAGACAGACTGTGTGTGTAGTGGGAACGATGGCTGAGGAGGGTGTACTGTGAGTACCTGAGTATTGTGAACACCTGAGTATTGTATCTGAGTATTGTGAGTACCAAGTATGTGAATATCTGAGTATTTTTTCTTGGTACTGTGAGTACCTGAGTATTGTGAGTACCTGAGTATTGTATCTGAGTATTGAGTACCAAGTACTGGGAGTATCTTTGTATTGTATCTGAGTATTGTGAGTATCTGAGTGTTGTATCTGAGCATTTTGAGTACAGAGTATTGTGAGTATCTGAGTAGTGTGAGTACCTGAGTAGGGAAGTAACTGAGTAGTGTGAATACCTGAGTAGTGGGGGTACCTGAGTAGGGTGAGCACCTGAGTATTGGGAGTATCTGAGTATTGTACCCGAGTAGTGTGAGTACCTGAGTAGTGTTTGTATTAGGGATGTTAAAATGGACTGAGATTGTAAGTACCTTAGTAGTGTGAGTACCTGAGTAGGGGAGTATCCGAGTAGTGTGGGTGTGGAGATGCGACTCGGTGTACATCTTGTGGCATGTATGTGTTCCTCGGTCATCCGATCGAGGGCGAATACAGCTGCGCAAAATGTAATCACGTTGCTTCCCTGGAGGCTCAGGTCCTAAATCTAGGGAAGCAACTGACAACACTGAGAAGAATCTCCATACTGAAGGAGAGCTGGGAACGTACCCGTCAGGTGGCGGCAGGGGCCAGCACAGAGGCGGGTGGAGATACAAGGGTACAGGCATCAAAGCAGAGTAGTTGGGTGACAGTTAGGAAGGGTAGAGGGGGAAGAATCAAGGAGGCCAGTCCTGGGCTGGAACATCCCAATAAATATGCCCTGTTGCATGATGTTGGGGAAACCAGTCAGGGACTAGCATTGATGGAGCAGAGTGTCGCCCCTAGCTGCCAGGGGAAAAACTCCTTCAGTGAAGACAGGAGCGAGGCTAAGGGTAAGGAAAGACAGGTTCTGGTGGTAGGGGACTCATTTATTAGAAGGACATAGAGAGCAATCTGTGAAAAAGACCGTAAGCGCCAAACTGTATGTTGTTACTGAGCACTCGGGTTCGGCACATCACAGAGTAGTGTGTGGGGCTGGGGAGGACCCAGCTGCCATGGTACAGATGGGTACCAATGAAAAAGTTAGAGGGAAATGGAGAGTTTGAAAAATGATTTCAGGGACTTAGGAGCTAAATTAAGGAGTAGGACCTCTAAGGTAGTATTCTCAGAAATACTACCTGTACCTCGAACCATGACAGAGAAGCAGAGGGAGGATAGGGAAGTTAACAAGTGGCTGAGGAGCTGGTGTAGTAAGGAGGGGTTCGGGTTCCTGGAGAACTGGGCCGACTTCTCAGTCCGCTACCACTCTTTAGTAGGGATGAACTGCACCTAAATGGGGAGGGTGCAGCCATACTGGGAGATAAGATAGCTAAAAAAAATAGAGGGGCTTTTAAACTAGGTAAAGGGATGGATGGTCCAGATGTAGAATTAGTCAGCAGGGAGCAAGGTTCAGTGGGCATTAATAGGGACATTAGCGGTAGGGTGTCCAGAGATCCAAAACCCAAGGTAAGTAGGCTGACAAATCGAAGGTGGGGCCTCATAACATCTAACAAGCATTTAGTATGCAACTGGACAAAATTACAAGGCTTGTATGCCAATGCTAGAAGTCTGGCCAACAAGATGGGGGAACTGGAGCTGCTAATGCATGAGGAGGATTTTGATTTCATGGGCATTTCACAGACTTGGTTTGACAGCTCTCATGATTGGC